>NC_083579.1:21406970-21436970 GCF_027579695.1 Neoarius graeffei | reverse complement strand
AAGCTTAGCGCACAAATATCCGAATGCTTCCTTGCTCATTCTGAAGTTTGATATCCAGTCTGAATGAGTAAACGATTCGTTGACAATTCTCTCCCACCAAACAGAACTACGTGTCTTCATCCACATTGTTTTCCCGGCGCTTGGTGATGCCAACCGTCCACATGGCCATGAACGACAGGAAGTTGTCGATTTGTTGCCGAATGAATTGTAGAATGCGTTGTTTTCGTGCTCTCTTGTACTTGCGCAACCTTTCCTTTCTCTCTTTTACCCTTTTACGGTGTCTGATAGACCACAACGTAGAAAGTTTGTCTGGAGAAGTATAAACCATGGTTTTTCGATACATCAATCACAAACAAGGCGGGAAAAGGAAGTACATTTTCACGCATGCGCATATTTAATTTCCACATTATTACAATCGTATAACACGGTCGCAAAAACTGCCGTGTGAACACAAGTGGGGCTGCACTAACACGCTTCTCTCTAGTAAGCAGGTTTGTGACGTGTGAACGATCCACAAAATTTACACCGGTGTAAGATATATCGCAACAAAATACATCGGTGCAGCATCGATGCAAATATGTGCCGTGTGAACACCCTCTATTATAGAAGGTTTGTACCTAATTTTTCTGACACCAGCAGCCTACTAACTGAACTCACTTTAAAAAAAAAAAAAAAAGGCAACACCAGATCTGGTCCTGTGGATGGAGCCATGTGAATGGGCTTTCTGCCAGGTAAAGGCAGTTGTGTGGGGGGCCGACTGTTGCATTCACCTGACTTTTCTCTCCTTATATCTTACAGACTGACATGTCAAACAGGGGGGTTGGGGCCCATTTTGTCCCAGGTGGTGGCGAGGGGGAAGCACCCCATGCTGTTCATCAACTGCAAGCTGTCAGTATAGGAAAGTAAGTACAGCATGATTAAGGAGGAGTGTCAGGCCATCAAATGGTCCTCACCCTACTGTACTATCTGCTGGGATGCTCCTTCATACTTTGTTCTGACCATGTCACGCTCCAGTGATTCCACCACATGAAGGATGCCAACATGCAAATCACTCATATCTGGCTTTTCAGCCTTTTAAGTTCAAGGTGATCCACAGACAGGTGGTGCAGATGGTGAAGACAGATTACCTCTTCCCGCTAGTACCTCTTACCATGGGGTATGGTGTTGGTTCAGCCGCAAGCTGGATGGTAGCTGGACAGTGATGGGGGTATGTGGTAGCATGATTGAGCATGATTGAGCGTCAGCTATGGGTGGAGAGGAGTCCGGTAGAAGTTGATGAGTCTCACCTGTGTCTAATCAGCAGCAATCTACTAACGTGCCGTTTTTGTCAAGTTTATTTGTACAGCGCTTTTAACAATAAACATTGTCGCAAAGCAGCTTTACAGAATTTGAATGACTTAAAACATGAGCTAATTTTATCCCTAATCTATCCCCAGTGAGCAAGCCTGTGGTGACGGTGGCAAGGAAAAACTCCCTCAGACAACATGAGGAAGAAACCTCGAGAGGAACCAGACTCAAAAGGGAGCCCATCCTCATTTGGGCAACAACAGACATGACTAACAGTTTTAACATGAAGTCAGTTTCGTTGATGTTATAAACTCTTCATTGATGGAAACTTGAGAGCAAAACTGTTCATGACAACTGCAGTCCTAAAGTTAGCAAGTCAACTGTAGTCCTCAGCCAAGTTTTATGTGCTTGCAGAAAAGCTGGTGAGCAGAGACGGAGAACAAGCACAGTGTCGTGTGTGTGTGTGTGTGTGTGTGTGTGAGAGAGAGAGAGAGAGAGAGAGAGAGTGTGAGATGGCTGAAAAGCTCAAATTAAAATAATAAATGCACCCTAAGGTGTCACAAGCCTGTTGGTTCTTCGTTTTCCCACGAACCACGAGTGTGTTGCAGTAATATTACAAAATTTATGATATAGTTACAGTTAGAAGTTTACATATATGGGCATAAATGTCATGGCAATATTGGGCTTTCAGTGATTTATTTGAACTGTTCTTTATTTGTGGCAGAATGATTGTACAAAATACATCTTTAATAGAAAAAAAAAATTTGGTGCACAAGTTTTAATTTGATATTTCTGAAAATCAAACACATGGTCAAACATTTATGCACAACAAGTAATATTTAGTTAAATGTCTCTTAGCAAGTTTCACCATGATCAGATACTTTCGTAGCAATCAACAAATTTCTGGCAGAATTCTGATTGGAGATATAATTGTGGCAGCGGGGGCGTGGTCAAGTGCTGGTCTGTGACAGGAGGGCAGAGTCAGGGAAGGTAAGTGGCAGAATCACTACACCTGACGGCAATTAACCTTTGTTTGTGTGTGTCTTCCCAGTGATCGCGCCCTATTTAGGTAGGTAGGGAGAGCGAGAGCAGAGGAGCTCATCCCCGAACTAGACGCCGGTTGTGTGTGTGTGTGTGTGTGTGTGTGTGTGTGTGTGTGTCTGTTTGGTGTTCAGATTGTTCACTGAAAAGTGTGGCAATAAAGCCTATTTTGAACCTGATCTCTGTCCTGCCGTCCTCTGTGCTCCACCCACGCATACTGAACTGCCACAGTGGTGCTGAAACCCGGGCAAAATTGGAGCGCAGCAGCCGATCAGCCCCATGGAGTCCTCCCCGTTCACCGACCTGGTCAACGCCCTCGCCACGGCCCAGCAAAGCCAGCACCAGGCGCTAGTCACCCTCCGAAAGGAACAAGAACAGCGCTTCGAGGCCCTGGTGATCAAGAGAAGCAAGAAGATCAAGAGGCGTTCTGGCACCTCCTCGCATCAGCGGGGTCCACCAGCGCTCCCGCCGCGGGCCCGTCCCCCCTCACCCTAACCAAGATGGGTCCACAGGACGACCCCAAGGCATTTATCACGCTCTTCGAGAGCAAGTAGCAGAGGCCTCGGGGTGGCCGATGGAGCAGCGCGCGGCGCGCCTCCTCCCCCTGCTAACGGGAGAGGCGCAGCTGGCCGCGCTACAGCTCCCCGCTGACCGCTCTACGCGGACCTCCCCCGGGCCGTCCTCCAGCGTGTGGGGCGCACCACGGAGCAGCAGCGCCAGCGCTTCCGCCCTTTGCGCTTGGAGGAAGTCGGCCAGCCGTTCGCGTTTGGCCAGCAACTCCAGGACGCCTGCTGGCGGTGGCTGAGGGCCGACAACTGCGACACCGAGGGAATCGTCGACCAGGTGGTGCTGGAGCAGTTCATCGCGCACCTGCCAACAGGAACCGCGGAGTGGGTCCAGTGCCACCGCCCGGCGTCGCTGGATCGGGACATCGAGCTGGCGGAGGACCATTTGGCGGCTGTTCCGGCAGCAGGACAGCAGACAGCCTCTTCTCTTCTCTTTTCTCTCTCTCTCCCCCTCCTCCTGTGTCCCGTCCTCGCCCCATTCCCCCACTGCGGAGGCGGGGGCCGGCAAAACCCCAGCCGGCCTGCCGCACCCGCGGTGCCCTCCCGTTTCTCCCTTCTGTGTCTGTCTCTCCCCCCCCTCAGGTGAGTGAGCCCCAGAACACCGGTGCAGAGAGGAAGCCCGGGCTGGTTTGCTGGCGCTGCGGGGAACCGGGCCACCTCCAACAGCAGTGCACGGCAATGGAGGTGGGCGCGGTGGTTCGGATCCCCGACGCGCCAGGAGCCGCCCTCGATCGGGCCGGAGCATATCGCATACCGGTGAGTATTCAAGGGGATACATATCAGGCGTTGGTGGATTCTGGTTGTAATCAGACCTCAATTCACCAAAGCCTGGCGCAAAACAAGGCATTGAGGGGAGCACAGGGGGTGAAGGTGTTGTGTGTGCACGGGGATGTTCACAGCTACCCTTTGGTGTCGGTCCACATGTTTTTCCGAGGGGAAAAATTTATAGTGAAGGCGGCGGTTAATCCTCGCCTTACCCACTCTTTAATTTTGGGGACTGATTGGCTGGGATTTTGGGATTTAATGACACACTTGGTAAAGAGTGGGTCCTGCCATTTAACAGGGGGAGGTCCCGGTGTCGCTTTGGCGGGAGCAGCCGTCACAGAGCCGTCTACGTCATCTCCTCGTCAGAGTGAGGAGCCGCCGGCCCCTCCTCTCTCTGTTGGGGAATCCCTCGCAGATTTCCCATTAGAGCAGTCGCGAGACGAGACTCTGAGGCATGCATGTGACCAAGTGAGAGTAATCGATGGTCAAACGCTCCAGCCGAACGCCACCCTGTCCTTCCCCTACTTCGCGATTATGAAGGATAGGTTATACCGAGTGACGCAGGACACTCAAACTAAAGAGCGAGTCACGCAACTTTTAATTCCAAAGAGCCGTCGGGAATTGGTATTCCCGGCGGCTCACTTTAATCCAATGGCTGGACACAAGTGGCTCAAGCCCTTCTTGTTTTCAGTGCGAGAGGTCCCCCAAGCCTCCACGGGGTTCTCTCCGTTCGAATTATTATATGGGCGTAAGCCGCGTGGAATTCTAGACGTGCTGCGGGAAAATTGGGAGGAGGGACCTTCACAAAGTAAAAACGAGATTCAATGTGTTATGGACCTGCGCGCAAAATTCCACACGCTCACCCACGTAACCCAGGAGAATTTGCGGCAGGCCCAAGAAACGGCAAGCCCGCCTGTACAACAAGGGTACGCGCCTTAGGGAGTTCACACCGGGAGATAAGGTACTCGTACTGTTGCCCACATCGAGCTCCAAATTGCTCGCCAAGTGGCAAGGACCCTTTGAGGTCACACAGCGAGTCGGGGATGTCGACTACGAGGTGAGGTGAACGGACAGGGGTGGGGCGCTACAGATTTACCACCTCAATCTGCTTAAACTCTGGAATGAGGAGGTCCCCGTGGTGTTGGTGTCAGTGGTTCCGGAGAAGGTGGAGCTGGGGCCGGAGGTTCAAAAAGGGGCATTGGCATCACGTACCTCTCCGGTCCCCTGTGGAGACCACCTCTCCCCGACCCAACTCATGGAGGTCGCCCAGTTGCAGACTGAGTTTTCGGACGTGTTCTCGCCCCTGCCCGGTCGCACCGACCTCATAGAGCACCACATTGAGATGCCCCCAGGGGTGGTAGTGCGTAGCCGCCCTTACAGGCTACCCGAACACAAAAAAAAAAGTGGTTCGGGAAGAACTCGAGGCCATGCTCGAAATGGGCATCGTCGAGGAGTCCCACAGTGACTGGAGCAGCCCAGTGGTCTTGGTACCCAAGGCCGACGGGTCGGTCCGGTTCTGTGTGGACTATAGAAAAGTCAACGTGGTGTCTAAATTCGACGCGTACCCAATGCCTCATATTGATGAGTTGCTCAATCGACTCGGCACTGCTCGCTTTTATTCGACACTGGATTTGACGAAGGGATATTGGCAGATCCCCTTGACTCCACTATCCCGAGAAAAAACGGCCTTTTCCACACCGTTTGGTTTACACCAATTCATCACACTTCCGTTTCGGCTGTTTGGGGTGCCCGCTACGTTTCAGCGGCTGATGGACAGAGTCCTCTGCCCCCACGCCACTTATCTAGATGATATCATCGTCTATAGTAATGACTGGCCGAGGCACCTCGAATATCTGAGGGCCGTCCTTAGGTCGCTGAGGCGAGCGGGTCTCACAGCCAACCCAAAGAAGTGTGCGATTGGGCGGGTGGAAGTACCGTATCTGGGCTTCCACTTGGGCAACGGGCAGGTGCGTCCCCAAATTAATAAGACGGCAGCAATTGCGGCCTGCCCGAGGCCCAAGACCAAAAAGGGGGTGAGACAGTTCCTGGGGCTGGCTGGCTATTATCGTAGGTTTATACCTAATTATTCAGACATCACCAGCCCGCTGACTGATCTCACTAAAAAGGGGGCACCAGATCCGGTCCAGTGGATGGAGCAATGCCAGCGGGCTTTTTCTGAGGTAAAGGCTGCACTGTGTGGGGGGCCACTTTTACACTCCCCTGACTTTTCTCTCCCCTTTGTGTTGCAGACTGATGCGTCGGACAGAGGGCTGGGGGCGGTTTTGTCCCAGGAGGTGGAGGGGGAGGACCGCCCCGTCCTGTACATCAGTAGGAAGCTGTCGGTGCGTGAGGGGCGCTACAGCACCATAGAAAAAGAGTGTCTGGCGATCAAGTGGGCGGTCCTCGCCCTCCGTTACTACCTGCTGGGGCACCCTTTCACCCTCTGTTCGGACCACGTGCCCCTCCAGTGACTCCACCGCATGAAAGATGCCAACGCGCGGATCACCCGTTGGTATCTGGCACTCCAACCCTTCAATTTTAAGGTGGTCCACAGGACGGGGGCGCAGATGGTCGTGGCGGACTTCCTCTCCCGTCGGGGGGGGGGGGTCGGCTGCAGGCGGGGGTATGTGGCAGCGGGGGCGTGGTCAAGCGCCGGTCTGTGACAGGAGGGCGGAGTCAGGGAAGGTAAGTGGCAGAATCACTACACCTGACGGCAATTAACCTGTGTTTGTGTGTGTCCTCCCAGTGACCGCGCCCTATTTAGGTAGGGAGAGCGAGAGCAGAGGAGCTCATCCCCGAACTAGACGCCGGTTGTGTGTGTATGTCTATTTGGTGTTCAGATTGTTCACTGCAAAGTGAGGCAATAAAGCCTATTTTGAACCTGATCTCTGTCCTGCCGTACTCTGTGCTCCACCCACGCATACTGAACTGCCACAACAATATATATAAAATCTTTCTTAGCAGAATTAATAGAGTTCAATTAATTTTTTTTGGCTTCCTGGCACAGACCTGACTTAAGCACAATGCACATACTTTCGATGTGTTGAGGTCAGGCCTTGATATGTATTTGGGGTCATAGTCTTGTTGGAACACCCAAATGTGTCCAAGTTTCTGATGGTTTGAGGGCATGCTGAAGAATTCTAAAAGGTAGTCCTCTTTCTTAAATTTTCCATCCACTTTGTGCAATGCACCAGTTCCACTGGCAGCAAAACAGCCCCAGAGCATGATGCTACCACCACCCTGCTTAATAGCTGGTACAGTGCTCATTATTGTGGCCAAATAACTCAATCTTTGTCTCACCTCATCTCATTATCTCTATCTAAACATAAAACTTTCCTCCAGAACACTTTTTCTTTGTTCATGCAGTCAGCTGCAAACTTTGTCAAGCTTGAAGGTGTCCATTTTGGAGCAGGGGTCTCTTTCTTGGACGGCAGCCTCCCAACCCATAGCAATGTGATTCCAGCAGCTGAAGGTGACAGTTTTGGTCTTCCTCCAGCAAACTGGCTTAGCAAAGTGCCTACACCTCCCAATAGTTACATACAGTTCTTTGAAATGATCTTGGAATCTGCAGTTGTTTAGAAATGGCTCCAAGAGATGTTCCTGAGTTACCTAAATCTATGACCCTCTTTCTTAGATATGCACTGAGCTCTTTGGACTTTCCTACTCTACTGTGTGTTGGTCAACCCAGTGAGTGTCAAACAAACCCTTTTTATGCTGGCACAGAAAGGCTACCAGCTGTACTCCATCATGATTATTAACAGGAAGTTAAGAGGCCTTGGCAAGTTAAGACATTCTGGAACTTTCAGCACCACTGAATTAATAATCTCAGTGGATGTAAGTATATCATTTTGACCCTCTGTTGATTTCAGAAAACCCAAAATAAATTAAAACTTGTACACCAAATTCTTAGAATATTTTTAAATTAAAGAAGCATGTTGTACAATCATTCTGCCACAGAAAAAACTGTTCAAAGAAAGCACTGAAAGCCTAATATTGTCATGCCTTTCAGGTTTGTGTATGTAAACTTTTGACCTCAACTGTACAATTAATACATTTCAGATTAGTCTTTAATTTAGTGATAGACTATGTTTTCTTGTTACTGATATTTCCCTAGACTTTATATGATTTACCTGTGACCTGCATAAGAGCCACCACATTAAAGTTAATACACTCCTTTTGGTTGGGTCACATACACTTCAATCCAAAGAGATTCAGTTCAGTTCACATGATTTGTTTCAGGTGCAATCCAAAATGATTCAGTTTAACATGTTGTAACATATCCTAGTCTTAACTGTAACAAAGCTGCTTTGATGGCTGCATTAAACAAGTGTGATCTGAGAACAGAGCACTGTGTGTGTGAGAACGGCTCACCTGTGAGGCCCCAGGTATGGCAGGTCCGGGCGTGATTGGCTGGGCCATGAGGTCATAATCATTACCAGAGGAACCAGCTGCCACGTAAGAGTATGAGCCACGAGCCCAGGGGTCTGCACGCCATCGCGTCACCACCGTCTCCTTCGGCTACCATGGCAACACACAAACCCTCACATCAATTGTTATTGGTGTTATTGTTGGAATTAAGCCACAGTAGCCATGTGTGCGAGAGTGTGTCAATGGTACAGCTGGCTTACTTTACTACCCTGAGCCCATTAGGCTGGATGGACATTTACTCTCTTTCTGCTATAAGATCAGGCTTGGCTACAGTAAAAGCATGCAACCAAAAGAGCTTCTCTGCAGGCAAATACACACTCATTACTTACTACATTACAATATTACATAGTACAAATCCATGAAAAAACAATTTAACTACAAATCTATGTACAAATTTTGCTTCGAGAAATTATGGATGTTTGTCTTGTATTCATATACAGTATGTATAGTGCCCTCCATGATTACTGGCACCCCTTGTAAAGATTAGTAAAAATGGATTGGGGGGGGGGGGGGGGGGATCCACTTTTTGGTGCAGTAGCTTCATCTCACACTGAAAAAAAAATGAGAAAAATCCAACCTTTAATTGAAAAATGTATTCATAGGAAAACAAATCCCTCATCAAGAAATAATAGTTTTCAACAAAAACACGTGCCACTTTTATAGGCAGCCCAGGCATTTAATACTTTGTACAACTTCCCTTTGCCAATAAAACAGCACAGAGTCTTCTCCTAGAACATTTTATAAGTTTGGAGAATATGGAGCAGAGCACCTGAGACCACTCCTCTTTACAGAATCTCTCCAGATCATCCAGGGTCCTAGCCCCTCTCTTGTGCACTCTCCTCTTCAGCTCACCCCACAGGTTTTCAATGGGGTTCGGGTCAGGGGTCTGAAATGGCCATGGTAGAAGCTCAATTCTGTGGTCAGCCAACTGTGTGTGTGTTGATTTGGACATATGTTTTGGATCATTGTCCTGTTGGAAGATCCAATGATGACCCAGTTTTAGTTTCCTGGCAGAGGCAGCCAGGTTTTGATTTAAAATGTCCTGGTGTTTCATGGAGTACATGATGCCATGTACCCCAAAAAGGTTTTCAGGGCCTTTGGAGGAAAAACAGTACCAAAACATCACAGAACTTCTACGACAGGGGTCAGCAACCTTTTTGCCATGTAGTGCCAATTAGAAATTTTCTTGTTAGTTAGTGTGCCATTCAGATAGGTGTTGTTAACTATGTGTAATTAGACACCACACATTTTAGACAGATATGGATATTTAATGCATTGAGCAAATGTAAAACACCACTGCACTTGTTTTATGCCATTAACCTCACACACTTTAACCCACTTTATGCCAGCTGTTTGCTGCACCCTTACGTTTTCTGCCATTTCACCAATTCGTCGCTCAACAGTTCTGGCTGATATGGGCATGTCTTTTATTCTTGATTTTATTGTCTCTTTATTTGGCAGCCCCTCAAAAAGACTATCCGAGCTGGAGAGAAAGGCCTCCTGAAAGGTGTCATTGCATCGTTTTTTCATTAATTGTGCGGTGGTCTCTAGTATGAATGAATGCCCTGTGAGCCGGTTTTGGTGAAAAAACATGCTGTGGTTTCCTGTTTCAGGCTGTTCAAGTTTGGTGGAGGAGCGGGTGGCGGGAGAACGACAGGATTTCAGCTCTTACTCATTAATATTCATGACATGTAAACGTGTTACCTCTGATTGGCTAACAGCACTGTGACGCTACCTCCAGTGGGTCAGAACAAGCGGATGTGGGTGTCTTTGTAAAAACTGTTTTGATTGGCTATTATGGTCTCGACATCGATGTTCTGACCAATAACAATGTAGATAACACGAATTTTACATCACATTCAACGAGATTTAAACGAGACTAAAGATGGCGACTTACAAATAATGTGTAAACATCGTTGGAGTTAATAAAGTTTGAACAGCATGAAGGAACATACCCCAACCCCCCCGAAATTAAGAAAAAAAAAATTCTCAACGGATTTGGCATAATATAAAAAGGTCGTTTTTTACTCAGAAAAAGTGGAAACCCGCCGAAAAGTGGAAAACTCTCATCCCTGCCTAGCTTGTGAGCATGTCATGCATGCTAACGTGGAGAATATGAACATGCTATTTTGTAACAAAAACCTTCGAACAAAAAGTTCATGTTTTACTTACAGCTTGTGAGCTGGTGGTCGATCATCTTGACTACAGATCCAGGTATTAAAAACAGCCTCGAAGCAAAACTACTACTGAAGGCACCGAAGTTTGAAAAGTCACTGTGGTTGAAATGATCAGAACACAGTACTAATGCTGCATTATACTTCGCTGGTGGTGTTCCAAAGATAAATTCCAACCATTTCTTCTTCAGCTCTTCTATCTTGCAACGTTGCTCCACTTAGGTTTCGTTTCTGTCGGTGGCTCCAGCCCGACTTTCGACGCTCGTAACTCGGGCAGGGGAGTTCCCAGCCTCCCCAAATTGGCAGCCAGCGACGTCTGCCCTCTCCCCAACGAACCAGCGCTGCCAGGGTGGGGTAGCCCCGCGCCTCAGGACGTAATTCGCCCTGAGGCGAGCTGCGGCGCTCCGCTTAGGTTTCGTTTCTGTCGGCGACTCCAGCCCGACTTTGAACGCTCGTAATTCGCGCAGGGGAGGTCCCAGCCTCCCCAAACATGCAACGTTGATGTGTTACTGCCACAAATAACACAGGCACGAACTTGTTCAGCCATGTTTTCAATTTGTTGTTAGGTCCTCTTCGTTAGCTACTGACGAGATGGGCTCTGCTATCTCTCCTCACGCTTAAATCCGAACTTTCTTCCCTTGGGTGGTAGCAAGCCAAGATGGGCGAGGCCATTTTTGAAGTGACGCAAGTACGTAGAGCTTTTTCAGATCCGCTCGTTTTTCCGACTATTTTCTTTCATAAGCTAAATACATAGAATGGGGGTAGAATTACATTTTCACATGCAGCATGCATATGCAACTCGGAGTGAACTATGGTATTTCAAAAAGAGCCAGTATTAAACGTTTTTGGTTGAAGGGCACTTTTAATGTATTCACCGTCTGTGAATGGCTTTCCATGTTTAGCTATGCAGTGAGAAATTATATAGCTAGCTTCAGTGGCATTGTTTTTAGCTGAGGTAAAGTCTTTTAAAGTGTGGGCTTGCTTCCCATATCCGCACACTGCGCGTGGGATTGATTCGTCCTTATCTGCCTGATCTTTGAAAGTCTTTTCGTGCTTTGCCTCGAAATGACGTTTAATACTGGATGTTCGACACACAACACTTTCAAAACACAACGTGCACACAGCACGGTCCCTCTGAGAAACGAACCCATATTCTTTGGTCCACGAGGAGAGGAAAGCCCGAACTGTCGGCTTCTTTGCCATCTGAGCGCAACTGCTGCATCAAGTGGGCCCATCTCGTGAGAAATATGGGGAGGGGGAAGTGTTGCCAGATTGGGCGGTTTTAAGTGCATTTTGGCGGGTTTTGAACATATTTTGGGCTGGAAAACGTCAGCAGTATCTGGCAACACTGGGAGGGGGTGCTATATTGTTGTGTAGTCATGCTAAAAGAGCAGGCTCGCCATGCAACAGCCAATGACAGTTCAAAATGACGTTTGAACATTTTTAATGTGTTGAATAATTAGGTTTGTGTATCGTCGTCAGTGTGCCACTGGAAATTCCTCGGCGTGCCAGTTGTGGCATGCGTGCCTAGGGTTGCCGACCCCTGTTCTACGACATTTTACAGCTGGATAGGGTTCTTTTCATTATAGCCATCCTTCATTTTACATCAAACCCACCTTGAGTGTTTATTGCCAAAAGCTCCATTTTTGTTACATCAGACCATAGAACATGGTTCCAGTCAAAGCTGTAGTAGCGGTTCACAAACTTCAGGTGCTTACATTTGTGGTTAACTGACAGAAAAGGCTTTGTTCCGGCATACCTTCCAAATAAGCTGTTGGCATGGAGATGGCATCTGATGGTGGTTTTGGAGACATGGAAACCCATTTACTTTTTCTTGTAATTCACCAACAGTGATCCTTGAAGATTTTTTTTTTTTTGCACCTCTTACCCTCTTCCTCACTGTACGTGGGAACAAAATAAACTTGGATGATCCTCTTCCAGGCAAGTGTGTAACAGTTCCAAGTTGGTGTGCACTTTTTCTTATATATATATACCGTATTTTCTGGACTATAGAGCGCACCTGTATATAAGCCGCATCCGCTCTATTTTTAAAAAAAAATTAAAAAAAAGATATACAAGCCGCACCGGGCTATAAGCCGCAGATATCTATGTTGAAAAATTAGATATTTACTGCATGTACAGAACGATTTTGGACTGTAAATGTACATGTATGTACCTGAACAGATTCTTTCCGAACAGTGCCTTTTAACACGGCAGCAACTTTGCTGATTAAAACGGAACAGAACCAAGAGAAAATAACCGGTATTTATTTACCTTCATTTCTCCTGTGTTTGAAACCACAAGTCACTTTAATCATCTTCGCTGGATTTGAAAATAATTACCAGTTAGTAATTTGTCGTGCGTGTTCTATCTGCTAAAGATCTGCTAATTCTTCTTTGCATTGATTTTTCATCTATCTTATTTTTGATTCTACTTCCGGTTAGAGCGCCCCTAGCGGTGGAAGAAAAATCCACAGAATAGCTGCACCTTTGTATAAGCCGCATGGTTCAAAACCTAGGAAAAAAGTAGCAGCTTATAGTCCAGAAAATACGGTATATGTATGTGTGTGTGTGTTGCCCTAACAGTAGAAATGGACATTTTCAGCAGAGTAGCTATTTTTATAACCTGACTTATGAAGGTCAACACAATTCTCCCTCATTTCATTTGTGTATTCTCTGATCTTTCCCATGCTGATGGATGACAAAGGGAATTTGCAATAGTGGCACATTTGTTTTTGTTGAAAATTATTTCTTGACGATGGATTTGGTTTTCTTTGAATAAATTTATTTCAAAAGGTTAGAATTTTCTCTTTTTTTCAGTGTGAGATGAAACCACTTCAGCCAAAGGTGGATTTTTTCTAACCCTTTTTACTAAGCTTTACAAGGGGTGCCAATAATGGTGGCGGACACTGTATATAATAACGTCACTTCAAAGTAGACCATGTCATCAGAGGGATGTTTGCTCACCTGAGGAACTGCACTACTACCAAAGATTCCTTTTAGGATTGCTAGACAACGGCCCACAATGACATCATCACTGATGTTCTCCATAATGCCTGCAGCCTCTCCAGCCATCAGTGCCAGCAGAATGGGAGCTAACAAAGACAAAGGTAGATATCAGTCAGGAAGCATAATCAGAACAGCTACTAACAATTGGATATGAATGCCTTGACAATGTTGACAATGGATGAGGCAGAACCAGGCATCTCAAATTTGTTAAATTTCAATTATTTATTAATATTTAATTTATTAACAATGTAATGATAATGTATTGTTATAATGTAAATTATAAAATTATTGAACACAGACCTTTGTAGAGGTTCCAAAAAAGGAAGAGCTCTCCACGGCTGGCTGTGGTGCTCCCTACATGACCGAACAGGTTCACGCTCGGGTCCCAAAACACACGGTCGAAACACAGCACCACCTACAGACAGGAAGAACATCACGCATTAGCCAAGTGAAGCTGAAACATGCAGTATGTCGGAGGAAATATAATCCATCAAACATCATTGAAATTCCCAAAACCTACCTTAGACCCCTAGACCCTAATCCAATACAAGAGTAAATAACAGCCAGAGAGAATGAGATGACTTTTGCTGTAGTATGCTCTGGCCCCATCCCAATGCGGAGTGGTGATGTAGCTAACAGCAGGTTATGGTCGCTGAACTGCTGGTTGTCCAGGTGGTGCTCTGAAAACAGTGTGGGCTTTATAGATAATTGGGCTAATTTTGAGGGCACTGCTGGCCTGTTAGGGCAGGAAGGTGCTGCTCTCATTTCCTGCAGCATAGGTCATAGTCTCAGAACACGCCTAGTTAACGTCTGACAATCCAGAGCCAAGGCCAGGGAGCAGACAAACAGGCTAAACCAACTGTCTGCTAGCTGCACAGAGGCGTCACTCAGGGTCCACTACATCGAAACTGTGTCTGTTCCCCGAGCTCAACAAAAAAGTAGAAATATTCTGTTTATTCCAGTAACCTAATCAATATTAAAATTAGATCATACTGACTGTACAGCTGCTGCCAGCACCTTTGATCTAAAAGGTGGGGCTATTAAATATTAGCTCTCTTACATCTAAAAGCGCTAATGGTTAATGAACTCATTACTGATCAGGAGTTTAATGTACTTTGTTTAACTGAAACATGGATTAAGCCAAATGAATATAGAGCATTAAATGACGCGAGTCCTCCTGGATACAGTTATACGGTATACACCAGCCTCTAACTAGCATCTAACTGCCAGAGGAGGCAGCGTTGCGGTTATTTATAATGATTATCTAGGTGTAACACAAAAACCTGGTTTTAAATTTAATACATTTTAAGTTCTTTCTACTCATATAATGTACGTAGCCTCGAAAAACAGGTCTACCTAGTTAATTCCGTTACTTATTATTTACAGGCCCCCGGGGCCATATTCTGAGTTTCTTTCTGAATTTGCAGATTTTCTCTCAGATCTGGTTATTTCCTGAGACAAAGCATTAGTTGTCGGATATTTTAATATTTCACTTTGATAACCCAGAAGACCCTTTGAAAACATCGTTTGTGTCCATTTTAGATTCAGTAGGGATTAATCAGAACATCATAGGACCGACCCATAATGGTGGCCACACCCTCAATCTAATACTAACATTCGGGTTAAACGTGGAAAATATAGTCATACTTCCACAGTCGGAAGTTCTCAGATCATTATCTCATCTCATTCAAAATATGTCTGAGTAATAATATATGCACCTCACCATGCTACTGTATTAAACGTACATTCACGTCAACTACTGCACAGAGCTTTATAAATGATCTCTCAGAGTTATCAACTTTGACTGGGTCACTGTCAGCCCCTGCAGAACTTGATCAGGCAACTGAATGCTTAGAGTCAACGTTCCACCATACTTTAAATAATGTAGCTCCTCTTAAAAGGAAAATGGTCAGAGACAAAAAAATGAGCACCCTGGTAATAATGATGGCACTCGCAATTTAAAACAGACCACTTGAAAATTGGAACGTAAATGGCGTCAAACAAAATTGGTAGTGTTCAAATTAGTGTGGAAGGAGAGCTTCCTGAAGTATAGAAAATCTCTTAGTACTGCTAGATCAACATATCTCTCCTCCCTAATAGAAAATAAAAATAATCCTACCGGTAGATTCCTATTTAATACTGTAGTAAAATTAACCAGGAATAAGTCCACTATAGACACATGCACACCTGTAGAATGTAGTAGCAATGATTTCATTAATTTTTTTAATGACAAAATTGAGGATATCCGACAAAAAATTCAAACTACTAATTTAAGGTCAGACAGTGTAAGTGACCCTGTAGTTAACAATATAACTGTATCAGATCAGCAATCACAATGTTTTACTCCCCTTAGAGAAACTGAATTACTTTCATTAATCTCCACATCAAGCGCCTCAATTTGTGTACTAGATCCCTTACCTACACGTCTATTCAAACAGATAATACCTGAAGTAATTGAACTGCTTCTAAAAAAATAATAAATTCTTCTCTTAGGATTGGCTATGTACCCAAATCCTTTAAACTAGCAGTTATCAAACCCCTGATTAAAAAAACCTGACCTTGATCCCTGTCAGCTGTCCAATTATCAGCCAATATCAAACCTCCCCTTTATCTCCAAGATCCTTGAAAAAGCTGTGGCACAGCAGTTATGCTTATTTACATAGGAATAACATCCATAAAATGTATCAGTCAGGAATTAGACCTCATCATAGCACAGAGGCAGCTCTGGTTAAAAGTAGTAAATGACCTACTGTTGGCGTCTGATCAGGGCTGTATCTCGCTGCTTGTGTTGCTTGACCTTAGTGCAGCATTTGATACCATGGATCATTCCATTCTTCTGGATAGACTAGAACAGGGGTATTCAATTAAAAGTCACTGAGGTCCAGTTATTAAATTTTGTCCAAGTAGAAGGTCCGACCCGAAGTCCAGCTTGTGTCTTATAGCCTTCCCCCATGTCCACATTTTCATATGGTTTCAACAATATTTATTGTTAATTTCCAATGCAGGAAATGAACTGAGTGCACAACTATCTCTTTTATCTCTTTTATAAAAGTAGTCCCAGGAAAATAAACTCAAGGCCTTTATTTCAGATTAAAGAAAACAGAAACCTCAGAATAAAATAAATAAAAAGGTGCAAACAGAGTGGAATAACTCCTTTTTCTCTTAAATTAAAGCAGTCCCAACCTGAAGAATTGAAGGCCTACACTTCAAGTAAAAAAGTCAACTCAGAAAACATTAACTAAAAAGTGCAAACAGAGCATTGACTTCACATTTTCTCTTCTTTGTTCTTAAAATAAGGAGGTCCCAGCCAAAAAAATAAGGGCCTACTTTTCAAGAAAAAAAAAGTCCACATCTTCAGAAAACAAGTGGCTTTTTTTTTTTTTTGGGGGGGGGGGGGGGGGGGGGGGGTATGCAAACAGAACATTTTTTCTTTGAACTTTTCTCTTTTAATTCTTCTTCTTTTACTTTTCTTAATGAGAAAAATGGGCATGTGGCTGACCTGCCAGTAATTTAAATCTTGGTTGGAATGGAGTTAGTGCCATTCTCATGCAGATATGTAGGTGTTCACTGTTGAGCCTAGAACGGTACTTGGTTTTGACAATGTTCATAGTGGAAAAAGCTGGCTCACAGCTGTAAGTCGATCCAAACATAGTCAAGGTGTGCAGTGCTCCTTTGGTTAGATTAGGGAACACACTCTCAAACAGTCTGTAACCAGAAAGTAGCAGGGTCTCAAAATGCTCTCTTAATGCAGCATTTCCTTGCAGATCAATGAGCAGATCAATGTCTCAGCAACGGCATTTAAGCACTCCTTCACAACTGTCCCATCACTAAATGTTTATGTTGCCCCAAAATCCACGCTACTTTTAAGGAACATTCGTTTGCACGTTGCTGGGCTGTAAATGTATGTGTGATGAGTCGGGTAGACCTGTCATACCGTGCTTGCAGTTTGGTTATTTTGCGTGCCCTCAGCTGGACTTCAGGGGATAACTTTGCTCAAAAGAGCTGTGCTTCGTTTCGTAGTGGCGCTTCACGTTGCCACTTTTAATTAATGCCACGTTTTCAGAGCATATAAGGCACACTGGTTTTGAACTGCTCGCCGGAAGAATGAACATATATTTCTCCGTCCATTCATCTTTAAAACAACGATTTTTCTTGTCTACTTTCCGCCGCCTTTTGGAACAAGCCATGTTGTCTCGGTCGGTTGTCTCTGAACTTAACTCTCTTCCTCTCTGCTTGTTGCTCTGCTGTGGTGCGCTGGGTAAACTAACGATTTTATTGGCTCAACTGAGTGAAGCTATTGTCGTATTAACTGGAGTAGCAGTGCCTGCTGTCAATAGCCACGACCATCCAAAATAATGCTCCATGAAAATTACTTAATCTAGTGAATTTACCATTGGTCACGGGTCCGGACAGAACCATCACTGGGTCCGGATCCGGACCGAGGTCCGCCATTTGGTGATGCCTGGACTAGAAAACGTTGTGGGAGTTAAGGGAACGGCCCTCTCCTGGCTCAGGTCTTATTTAACTGATCGTTATCAGTACGTTGATGTAAATGGTGATTTTTCTAGACATACTGAGGTAAAGTTTGGTGTTCCACAAGGTTCTGTCTTGGGTCCACTGCGTTTTTCTTTATACGTTACCTCTGGGTGATATTATTCGTAAACATTGTATTAGTTTCCACTGTTATGCTGATGACACAGTTGTACGTTTCTGCAAAACCTGATGAGACACACCAGCTTAATAGAATTGAGGAATGTGTGAAGGACATTAGACACTGGGTGCTTATTAACTTCCTTCTGACAAGACTGAAGTACTTGTACTCAGACCACATGCAGCTAGAAGCAAGTTTTCTGATTACACAGTAACTCTGGATGGCCTTTCTGTTTCTTCACATGCAGCAGTAGAAGACCTCGGAGTGATTATTGACCCCAGTCTTTCATTCGAAACTCACATTGATAACATTACCTGGATAGCTTTCTTTCATCTCAGAAATATTGCTAAGATAAAAAATTTAATGTCACTATATGACGCGGAAAAACTAGTTCATGCTTTCGTTACCTCCAGGTTGGATTATTGTAATGCCGGACTGTCTGGATGTTCCAATAAGTGCATAAAGAAGCTCCAGTTCGTTCAAAATGCAGCAGCAAGAGTCCTTACTAGAACTAGAAAATATGACCACATCACCCCTGTCTTATCCACATTGCATTGGCTCCCAATCAAATTTCGTATTGATTATAAAATACTACTATTGACCTTTAAAAGCACTGAACAGTCTCACACCACAGTACCTGAGTGAACTTCTGGTCCTCTATGACCCGCCATGCCTACTTAGATCAAAAGGTGCAGGCTATTTACTGGTACCTCGTATAGTGAAGGCTACATCAGGGGGCAGAGCCTTTTCTTACAAAGCCCCACAGTTATGGAACAGCCTTCCAAGTAATGTTCAGGAATCAGACACCGTCTCAGCGTTTAAGTCTAGGCTGAAAACATATCTGTTTAGTCAAGCCTTTTGTTAAATGGTGTTTATGAGATAAAGGAGTAGATCTGGAGGGTCGTCAGACATAGAGTGTTTTGGTAAACTGGGATGTATGGATACTGTCAGTTCCCCACTCGCTTGCTCACTCGAGTTTGTTGATGGTGTAGTGGCTAGCTGCTTTATGTCCCAGGGCTCCCTGATGCCTATGTTACCTTCTGGCTCTCCCCTTTTAGTTATGCTGTCATAGTTAGTTGCCGGACTCCCTGCTTGTACTCACTGCAATATGTATACTGTTCCTACTTATTCAGGTGACACTGGGCATACCTAACAACTTGTGTTCCCCCCCCAAAATCTGTCCCTCTGAGTTACATGTTGGTCCTGGGATCAAGATGCTGACCTCTTCTGCTCCTCAGACCTGCCTGATCCATCCTGGTGCCGTGTCTGGTTGGAGCCTCATCACATCGCTCCTGTGGAGGACGGCCCCATGTGGACAGTTGAAAGGTCACACATGGAGGACGCTCTGGACACTTACAGTAATGCTTTTATGGCTGAGGACTACAGTTCAAGTCAAGTCTATTTATATAGCACTTTTAACAGTAAACATTGTTGCAAAGCAGCTTTACAGAATTTGAACAACTTAAAACATGAGCCAATTTTATCCCTAATCTATCCCCAACGAGCACGCCTGTAGCGACGGTGTCAAGGAAAAACTCCCTCAGACGACATGAGGAAGAAACCTTGAGAAGAACCAGACTCAAAAGGAAACCCATCCCCATCCAGGCAACAACAGACAACATGACTATAACATTAACAGTCCTAAAAAAGTCAGCTTCGTTGATGCTATAAACCCCCCCACTGATGGAAACCCGAGCGCAAAACCATTCACGACAACCACAATCAGCAAGTCAACTGCAGTCCCCAACCACAAAAGCACCACTACAAGAGTCCAGAGCGTCCTCCAGGCGCGACCCCCAACTGTCTACATGGGGCCACCCTCCACAGGAGCGATGCGATGAGCTGACTTGCTAACTTTAAGACTGCAGTTGTCATGAACAGTTTTGCACTCAAGTTTCCATCAATGAAGAGTTTATAACATCAACGAAGCTGACTTCATGTTAAAACTGTTAATGTCATGTTGTCTGTTGTTGCCCAAATGAGGATGGGTTCCCTTTTGAGTCTGGTTCCTCTCGAGGTTTCTTCCTCGTGTCATCTGAGGGAGTTTTTCCTTGCCACTGTCACCACAGGCTTGCTCATTGGGGATAGTTTTAAGTTGTTCAAATTCTATAAAGCTGCTTTGCGACAATGTTTATTGTTAAAAGCACTATACAAATAAACTTGACTTTTACTCTGCATGTACCCCCCACCCCATCAGGCCTAGTTTCCCCTGGTTGTGCTCCAGCAACCACAGGGCAGACCACAAACCTATACAGACAGTACAGAAAGCTGGTTATGGTGTAGTGCAGCACAAGCACACTGCACCCTCTGCTGGTCTCAATAGACGCAAGCAGAATGTTGCATAATACTGCAGCATTTCTGTTACTGTTGGAAAAGAGAGACTCACTGCAGTGTGAGATGGTATGGTCACACTGCACAGTCAAAGAAGACAGAGGAGGGGGAGTGTTGAAATCAAAAAACGCACACTCGCTCTGGTTCAGCCCTGGAGAAAACCAAGGTAACCTTGTTCCAAGGTCAACAAACCTTTTGTGTGTTGTGCTGTTTAAAAATACTACACTGACATTCAACCAAATGGATTGGTGACCTGACCGCCTCCACCTGCATTGAACTCAAAAACATTGGTGCTGCTTGGAAGCAAAACATCACACTTAACTGGGACTTTAGAGACTATATCTAACATTTGAAGGTGAAAAATATTGTTGCATTGTGTTTTATTGAATACCATACTACAGTCTACATTCTGAAAGAACATGCAATTATTCATTAGATAAGACACTTTTACCTGTACACCTGCTCATTTATGGAATTTTCCAATCAGCCAATCATCTGCCAGCAGTACAATGCATAAAATTATGCAAATACAGGTTAAGCACTTCAGTTAATGTTCACATCCAACATCAGAATGAAGAAGAAATTTCATCTCAGCAACTTTGACCATGGCATAGTTGTTGATGCAAGACAAGCTGGTACAGCTTGAAATGTGGTCTTCTGCTGCTATACTTCATTTGCCTCAATGTTCAATATCTATACTCCGAGATGCTTTTCTGCTCACCATGTTTGTAAGGAGTTATTAGGTCACACTGTAGCCTTACTGTCAGCTCCAACTTGTCGAGTCATTCTCCTTCAATCTCTCTCATAAACAAAGCATCATTGTCCATAGAACTTACACACCCTGGAGGTTTTTTTTTTTTTGCACCATTCTGTGTAACCAGACTGTGTGAAAATCCCAGGAGATCAGCAGTTTCTGAAATATTCAAACCAGCTTGTCTGGGACCAAAAACCATGGCACAAATCAAAGTCACGGAGACATTAACTGAAACATTTTCCCTATTGCTGTATGATTTTATGCACTGTGCTGCTGCCACTTGATTGGCCGATTTGATAACTGCATGAATTAGCAGAGATACAGGTGTTCCTAATAAAGTTCCAGTGTGTAGGTTACTGTAGCTAAATAATGTAATGCTGACACTCAACCTAAACCCTAAACTCAGTACGCAAAATGAAGCATCATTCTTCCTAATAAAAGGCCAATCAATCAATCAATCAATCAATCAATCAATCAATCAATCAATGGGGGGGGGGGGGGGGGTTAATCACCCTCATCCCCAAACACACACACCTTGTTGAGGTTGCCAAAGCCCATCCTCTGAATGGCAGAGGTCTTCCACTCAGGGAGTGGAGGCACAAATTGTACGGCAGGTGGCTGCTGCTTCATCACACCCAGAGGAAGGGTACACAGAACCGCATCACATTTGTAGATAAATGTCTGCGTGGTTGAACGCGTGTTCACAGCTATCACTTCACACCCTGGAAAAGAGAGAGTGAGAAAGCAACAATTTTTTTTTGTTGTTTACTGGACCATAAAAATTAAGCAGACACATGAAGACTGAGAATTAGACATCCATATCCACATAAAGATGTGTAAACATGTTCAAGCATACATGTGCATGTTCTGAAACTATATTTTTAAAAAAAGAAAAAAAAAAGTGTTCTAAAGAAACAAGGAGTTTGGACAGAAATTGACCAGCCACAACAGCAAAAAAATCTTCTAAAGCTGTCGTGAGTGAAACTAGTAGACTGTGTGCTGAACCTGAAACTTGTGTTTTTTGTGACCACTGTTCAGAAAATAAAACATTTTCATATACTCTATAAAAGAAAGTATATTTTGATAATCATGTAAAACTCAACTGTGAAACTTACACAACAGAAAAAAAAGTGGATGAAAATTAATTTATTTCTTGAGAAATATTATCCCATCAAAACATGCGTCTTATCGCAATTCCCTATTGCGCTTCTTTCTACAACCAATCACGTGTCTCCTTACATTCGCATCACCCCAGCATAGCACAATGTTGTCGGTCATCAGAAGCATATGAATCTGAAGGGAAATTTTCCACATTTTGTTACATGCACATGAGAAATTCACATGGTAAATAAGTTCTTCCTTTTAGTGAAAAGACTTTCAAAAGAGTGCACCGCATTGTGGAAAGAGTTGGAAGAAAGACCAAAATGTAAGATTGCAACACAAGCAGACTTTCTTGATGGGAGTGGTGCGTGTATAAGACGAGATGTGGAAGCTGGACAAGGCACTGACTGCAAAAATTTAGCTTCTGCAGAATATGATATAGATGTCTTTGGAGAAGAGTCGGATATTGAAGATAAGATTTAGGTCTTTAAGAATCCACTGATGTTCACAGAAGAGATGTAAACTAAACAGCTTTTAGTACAGCGCATTCTAACATGGGTCTTGTTTGCATAACCTCACATTGTCTCATTTTGTTTTGAAGAGGGCACATTGTAAAAATAAATAAATAAATAAAATGTGCAGCTGACTCATTAGAAAGAAAAATGGAGATAGCAAAGAGAATTTATCCATAACATTTTTCATGCTTTAAGTCAGATTATCTACATTTTATATTCAAAAAACTAAAAATAGCTTTCAACTTGTATGTATGTCACAAGAGCAAGTGCAAATAGACTGCATCTCCGCAGAGAAAATGGAGTGTGCTTGCTGAGCTGTAGCAGAACAGCTATCATGCCAACATGCCAACAGTTAGCGTTCTAACATGCCAACAGTTAGCGTTCTAACATGCTAAAAGCTAACATGTTAACATGTTAATCCTAACATGCTAATAGATAACAATGCTAACAGCTAGCATTCTAACATGCTAATGATTAACATGCTATTCGTTAAAATTCTAACACTTTAAGGCTAATATGATGACAGCTATCATGCTAACAGCTAACAGGCTAACACGCTAATAGCTAGTATGCTAACTTTTAACATGCTAACACGCTGAGGGTGACATTCTAACAGCTAACACGCTAACAGTTAGCATGCTAACATGCTCAGGCGAACTCGCGAACTCATGCTACCATGCTAATCCTAACATGTTAACAGCTCTCATGATAACATGCTAATGGTGAACATGCTAACAACTCGTGAGCTAACAGCAGGCATGATATCATAAATGGGTAACATGCTAACAGCTAGCATGGTAACACGTGAATGCTTATATGCTAATTGTTATCGTGCGTGCAAGTATTCCTAATAAAGTGACCATTGAGTTGAAGTTGATTTGCTGTCAAAGTCTCAAATGAGCAGATCCTTGCCAAATGCATCATCACCTATGGGGGAAGGGAGGAATGACTCAGTCAAGCTTCCATTGATTAGCGGCAAAATGGAGAAAAAAATGGACGGATGAAAGGCAAGACAAAGACGAGTGCGGGTCAGAACCGTTATCATGTGTGTGATGGGTGATTTGGCCTGAGGTGCCATATGAAGTTTGGTGGATGTGTGGTGAAGTGTTACTGAACAAAACTCCATTCATTTGAATGGGGCCCAAAAAAATCAATGGAAGCCTATGGAGGTAAAAAGAGATGCGTGAAAACCAAGGAAAAGACGAGTGCAGGTCTCAGATGAAGGGATGGATGTGTGCAGGGACTTGGCCTGAGGCATCAAATGAAGTTTCTTGAAGTTTGGTCACTTGGTTAAAAAAAAATTTGATGGAGAGTGAAAGTTTTTCTCCTGAAACACCATTCATTTTCAATGGGGCCAAAAATCAATGCAAGCCTATGGAGGAAAAAGGGATGAGCAAAAAGAAAGGAAAAACATGAGTGCGGGTCAGAACCGATTGCATGCGTGTGTCGGGGGAGTTGGCCTGAAGTATCACATGAGGTTTGGTGCATCTGCGATGGAGCGTGTCCGAGTAGGACGATTCAATTCATGAGCCCTATTCATTCTCTATGGGGAAAAAAAACAAAAGAAAAACGACAAGAGAACGGGCGCGTTGATCCAAAAGCTGTATACAAGCACACTACACCACTTCGGGCCAGACATCTCAGAGTTGGAACGGTGTCTCTATCTCGAGGAGGAGTAGTGGATCCAAAAAACGTGTCGGAATAAGGCAGCGGAATAAGGTAAATTTAAGAACTTCGGCTGCTGTGTGCTTGAGCAAGCACACCAATTTGGTGTTTTCCCCTTTTTTAACCACAATATTATCCTTATTTTCTCAGTCCCAAAGTTCTATTTCTTGTATTTGCAACCATGACAACATTTCAGAAATGAAACAAACTTATTCCAGTAGGTAGTCCAGTAGGATCTTGTTCAAGCTTCTGTACGCATTACATACTGTATTATCTTAAACCCTGTACTATCAGGACCCCTCCCTGCGGCTCCTATTCCAGAGCATTTGGACCTGAACAAACAGTTAAAGGAGTCATATTTAAGTCTTCGCATTTATTTTAGAACAATAATTAGAACAATTTTTTATCCAAATGTGCCAAGTTACAGACGAGAAATTATTTGCAAATAAAAATTTAATGAATGAAAGTATATTGTAGTGATTTAGAGATTAAATGGCATCTGAACACTTTATAGTTCTAATTGATTCATAATTCTAATTACAAAGTCGGATTGCTTATTTCTTCTTTCTGTAATTTGCAGGGATGTGATTTGGGGCTGGTGAAATTATCTGAAAATTTTAGCCGGGGGTCTGGGGTTTTCTGACTTAAAAATTGTACTAAAATGGCAAGCAAACACACAAGAAAAAACTTGTCATGATTAACAAATTCAAGCCAATTTAATGGTCAACATGAAACTCTGAGCTCCTATAGTAAATTCAATGATTCTTAACTGACAAAAAGCCAAAACATGAAACCTAAAAATGTCATTCTAAATTAAATCATCTGCATTACAATAAATAGAAAATTGTATAGGAAAAACAAAATTTATACTTTCAATTACTGTAGAAGTTGAACATACCTAAATGTGCCTTTTCAAACAAACATGATGCAACATAAGAATTCATCCACAAGTCTTCAGGAACTCTCAAAGAAAAAAGATGCAAGCATCCATGTCCAGTTCCAGCAAATCAGTCACTTTTTTTCTGCAGTGTCTACTCTAGCAATGTCAACTTCATATACATAACACTATAGTGTTCACTCACCGAAGGATATTCAGAACCCCACAGTGTTCACTCACCGAAGGATATTCAGAACCCCACAGTGTTCACTCACCGAAGGATATTCAGAACCCCACAGTGTTCACTCACCGAAGGATATTCAGAACCCCACAGTGTTCACTCACCGAAGGATACTCAGAACCCCACAGTGTTCACTCACCGAAGGATATTCAGAACCCCACAGTGTTCACTCACCGAAGGATATTCAGAACCCCACAGTGTTCACTCACCGAAGGATATTCAGAACCCCACAGTGTTCACTCACCGAAGGATATTCAGAACCCCACAGTGTTCACTCACCGAAGGATATTCAGAACCCCACAGTGTTCACTCACCGAAGGATATTCAGAACCCCACAGTGTTCACTCACCGAAGGATATTCAGAACCCCACAGTGTTCACTCACCGAAGGATATTCAGAACCCCAGTGTTCACTCACCGAAGGATATTCAGAACCCCAGTGTTCACTCACCGAAGGATATTCAGAACCCCAGTGTTCACTCACCGAAGGATATTCAGAACCCCAGTGTTCACTCACCGAAGGATATTCAGAACCCCACAGTGTTCACTCACCGAAGGATATTCAGAACCCCACAGTGTTCACTCACCGAAGGATATTCAGAACCCCAGTGTTCACTCACCGAAGGATATTCAGAACCCCAGTGTTCACTCACCGAAGGATATTCAGAACCCCAGTGTTCACTCACCGAAGGATATTCAGAACCCCAGTGTTCATTCACTTAAGGATATTCAGAACCCCAGTGTTCACTCACTTAAGGATATTCAAAACTACTGTGTTCACTCACTTAGGTTTCGTTTCTATCCCGGGCTCCAGCCCGACTTTGCACGCTCGTAGCTCAGGCAGGTGAGGTCCCAGCATCCCCAAACTTGACAGCCAGAGACCTCTGCCCTCCCCCCAAAGAACCAGCGCGGGCAGGGCGCGCTAACCCCGCGCCTCGGGACGTAATTCGCCCCGAGGCGAGCCGCGGCGCTCTGCTTAGGTTTCGTTTCTATCCTGGGCTCCAGCCCGACTTTACACGCTCGTAGCTCAGGCAGGGGAGGTCCCAGCTGCCCTGAACTTGACAGCCAGAGACCTCTGCCCTCTCCCCAAAGAACGAAATCGCTGAACAAATGTCTCACAGTCTTATGTCCGTCTCTAGCAACCTCCTTCTCCAACCATTCCCAGGGGAACTTGTTTTTCACTATTCTGTTGATTTCTTTAACTCGATTTGCATCTTTACGCTCGATCACGGAGGCTGCCATCTTTCAACTCTCTGTTTGAAGCGAGCTTACGTACAGCTATCTAACAAGCGCGTTCATTGGTTGTTACAGAGCGATGGGCCAATCACATACCTCGTTTCATCTCAATGACGGAATTACTGAAAGTCGGAACGAATAGGATATGAATGCGGATTTTTGAGCAAAAAATCGGAAATTTTTTTTTTCAGATTTTGAGGTGAAAAAAGCGGAATTCCGCGAATTCGCGGAAAAATCACATCCCTGAATTTGTTTTCACTCACCTCTCCACTGCTTATCATTACTTTGATGCATGTGCCGAGTGAAGTACAGTAGTAGACGAACTGTGCTCATTTGAAATAATTTAAAAAAAAAAAATCATTTTCTATGGCTAGCTAATTCAAAAATGTTTACAACGTGATATCATATTCCAACATGATCTCACTATGAATATTCAGAACTTAACATTAGCTAACTTAATTATAGAGTGTGTCTGAAGACATCACTCACTTTAAAAAATAAAAAAAAAAGTCATATGTCCTCCAGCTTTTGCCACTTTTTTTTTTTTGGGGGGGGGGGGGGGGGGGGGGGTGTCTGACATTGCTAACTATTGCTTGAAATGAATTGTTTTTGAATGCATGAGAGGACAGCGAAGTGGATGGAAAACCAGCAGCTTGAGCAGTGGATGTTTCTGCATGGTCCTAGTGCCTGCTGTTTTTGAGCAGGTGCTCTTTCCACATAGTCCGATATTTTATACACACACACACATATACATTTTATATATATATATATATATATATATAAAAAATCAGCTGGATAGTACAGTGGTAATGCTCACTGATTACGACGCAGGAGATCGGGGTTCGAATCCCGGTCGGGGCAAAACATCATCCAGTAAGGGTCCTTAGGCAAAACCCCTCATGATATATCAGCCTACCTCAGGAATGAGTGAAAACATAACTGATAGAGTCATACCGGCTCAGACGTCGCCCGGGTCAACAAGGTCTGCGTCAGTTGCTAGGGAACCAGGGCAAACTGATGAGAAATGGGCTACTGGAACAAGACATCGATGGACGAGGACAGAAAAATACGGATTTGCTGGAATGCTACTATACAAGCAATCCCAGAGAGAGGGGATACATGCAGAGAATGTGGGACCATTGGATACTTCGAAACCCACAATCAAGGCTAACAAAGAAACAGCTATTAGCCCAGTGTTCCAACATCCATAATCGAAATCTGCTATCACAACTAGAGATTAATGAAATACAACAACGATGCTACGGCAAGGGGGAGCCAGGAAGACAGGTCAGCGGGGAGATGTCATCATCCCCACAACCAGAGATTGGGTACCAAGCCCCAACAGCTAACAGCCTCAACACAAGAGCTGCTGACCTGAGAAGGAAGATCGTGACCCAACTGGAAACCTGGAGCCCCCGACAAATACCGAAGCTGAGTTGCCAAGTACCTTCAGAAGATCTACTAGTAGATGTGAATGCTGCTCTGAAGACAATCTCCACAAGAACCATCACTGAGACCAACAAGCTGATACACAGTACAGCAACAGTAATCATGGAGATGCTTGGACACAAGGTGGGCTCGGGACATAAACAGTATCCACCATGGAAGAGACGATTAGAGGCCAAGATAAAGGCAGCAAGGAGAGAAGTTAGCCAGCTAGCTGAACTACAGAAAGGGAACATGGTGAATAAAGGGGCGCCCAGGAAGTACAACTCACTCTCCATACCAGAGGCACTCGAAACTGCCAAACAGCGACTAACAGCTCTGGCCACCCGGTTGAGGAGATACACCAAGGAAGGAGAGGCCAGGAGAATAAACAAGCTGTTCTCCACTGAACCAGCCAAGGTGTACTCTCAATGGCAGGGGAACAACAACCAGTCAGACCCACCAAGAGCTGAGGTGGAAAAATACTGGAAAGACATATGGGAAAGAAAGGCATCACACAACACCGATGCCCAATGGTTAGTGGACCTAAGAGCTGACCACAGCAACCTCCCAGAACAAGAACCAGTAACCATCTCAATGGCAGACATCCAAGAAAGAGTGTCAAAGATGAAGAGCTGGACAGCACCAGGCCCCGATATGATCCATACGTACTGGCTGAAGAAGCTAACTGCACTCCATGAACGCCTAGCAGCACAGATGAACCAGCTGCTGAGGGATGGAACCCACCCAGAATGGCTAACCCAAGGCAGGACAGTCCTAATCATGAAGGACCCCCAGAAGGGACCCATCCCATCCAACTACCGGCCAATTACCTGTCTCTGCACAACATGGAAGGCCCTGTCAGGCATCATTGCGGCAAAAATGAGTAAGCATGTGGCTCAATACATGAGCGAGGCACAGAAAGGAATTGGCAGTAACACCAGAGGAACCAAGCACCAGCTACTGGCCGATAGAACAGTCGCCCGAGACTGTAAGAAGAGACAGACCAACCTGTGCACTGCCTGGATTGACTACAAGAAAGCCTACGACTCAATGCCACACACATGGATACTGGAATGTCTGGAACTGTATAAGATCAACAGGAACCTAAGGACCTTCATACAGAACTCAATGGAAATGTGGAAGACAACCCTAGAGGCCAACTCAAAACCCATTGCCCAAGTCAACATCAAGTGCGGCATATACCAAGGAGATGCGCTATCACCACTGCTGTTCTGCATAGGCCTGAACCCCCTCAGTCAGATCATCACGAAGAGCGGCTACGGGTACCGATTCCGTAGTGGGGCAACAATCAGCCACCTGCTCTACATGGATGACATCAAGCTGTATGCCAGGAACGAGCGAGAAATAGACTCGCTGATCCACACCACCCGGATCTACAGCGATGACATAGGGATGTCATTCGGATTGGACAAGTGTGACCGGATGGTCTCAAAGAGAGGCAAGATGATCCGGACTGAAGGGATTGACCTACCAGAGGGCAACATAGGTGATATCCAAGACAGCTACAAGTACCTTGGCATCCCACAGGCTAATGGAAACCATGAAGAGGCCACAAGGAAGTCAACCACAGCCAAATACCTCCAGAGAGTAAGGCAGGTCCTGAAAAGTCAGCTGAATGGTAAAAACAAGGTCCGAGCCATCAACATGTACGCACTACCAGTCATCAGATACCCCGCTGGTATCATAAACTGGCCAAAGGAGGAGATAGAAGCCACAGATATCAAGACTAGAAAGCTCCTCACCATGCATGGAGGGTTCCACCCCAAGTCCAGCACCCTGAGACTATACACTAAGCAGAAAGAGGGAGGCCGAGGGCTAGTGAGCATCAAGACCACGGTCCAGGATGAAACATCGAAAATCCGAGAATACATCAGAAAGATGGCCCCAAAGGATGAACTGCTAAGTGAATGTC
>NC_083579.1:21264470-21401970 GCF_027579695.1 Neoarius graeffei | reverse complement strand
TGCAGCCCTAAACGAGAACATGTAAAAATCATACATTTTGTCCTTTTGACATTTAGTACCAGTCTCAAATTAACTAGGAAACTTTGTAGCAGACTAAAGGCAGACTGTAATCCATCTATCGCTGTCTGTAACGATGATGCCATGGTGTAGACAACTGTATCATCAGCAGGTGTACCTTTGCTGAGTCTAAACCTACACCATGGTTATTTATATACTGTAGATAGTGAATAAGACAAGCCCCAGGATTGATCCCTGCAACACACCTGTCTTCACTTCGAGTGGTGCAGAATCATAATAATCTACAGATACACACTGAGTTCTCCCAGATAAATAATTTGCCCAAATGAGGATGGGTTCCCTTTTGAGTCTGGTTCCTCTCGAGGTTTCTTCCTCATGTCATCTGAGGGAGTTTTTCCTTGCCACCGTCACCACAGGCTTGCTCATTGGGGATAGATTAGGGATAAAATTAGCTCATGTTTTAAGTCGTTCAAATTCTGTAAAGCTGCTTTGCGACAATGTTTATTGTTAAAAGCGCTATACAAACAAACTTGACTTGACTAATTTAAAAACCAATTTAGTGTAGAATCACTAAAACCAATACACTGCAGACGTTGTAACAGAAGGCCATGGTCAACAGAATCACACTGCAGACGTTGTAACAGAAGGCCATGGTCAACAGAATCAAAAGCTTTAGCTAGGTCAATAAAGAGAACAGCACATGATTTCTTATTATCTAAAGCAGTAATGTAATTTATGACAGATGTAACAGCCGTTATTATGCTCTTGCCTTGCTTAAATCCTGATTGTGTGGGAGTTAAAATATAATTATCTGATAAGTAATGTTTAATCTGTTCATTTACTAGGGATTCAAATACTTTAGCTGTTACTGACAGTCTAGAAATGGGGCGATAATTGTCTGGAATAGAAGAATCGCCACCTTTCAGCAATGGGAGACCCTGATATCACTACAGACCCTGTTATAGAAGCTTTAGTATTAGATCAATACTCCGATTGTTCAGAAATTGAATAATGAATGAAAAAGAAATTTGACTATAGAAAACATATATTTGATGTTTACAAAATCAAGTTACTGTAACTGTTACTTGATTTTGTAAACATCCAAAATATATAAAGTTTTTTTTATTGTCATACTGTATTTCTTTTTAATTCATTACTATATGGCACTCAACATCAAGTGACCTCCAAAAAGAATGGCAAATGCCAGCTGGGGTTAAATGCACGGCAAAGATGGTTCAAAACAGGCTCCTCCAGGTAGGGTTGAAGTCATGCAAAGCTAGAAAAAAAGCCCTTCATCAATGAGAAGCAAAGAAGAGCCACAGGCTGAGGTTTGCTAAAGACCATAAGGATTGGACTGTAGAGGACTGGAGTAAGATTATCTTCTCTGATGAGTCCCATTTTCAGCGTTTCCCATCACCTGGTTGTTTAATGGTTAGACAGAGACCTGGAGAGGTCTACAAGCCAGTGTTTCACACCCATTGTGAAATTTGGTGATGATCTGGGAGTGCTTCAACAAGGCTGGAATGGGGCAGATTTTTGTTTGTGAAGGACACATGATTCAAGCCATGTACAAGGTTATCCTGGAAGAAAACTTGCTTCCTTCTGCTCGGACACTATTCCCTAACTCTGAGGATGGGGTTTTCCACCAAGACAATGCTCTATGCCACACAGCCAGGTCAATCAATTTGTGCATGGAGGACCACAAGATCAAGACCCTGTCATGGCCAGCCCAATCTCCAGACCTGAACCCCACTGAAAACCTCTGGAATGTTTTCAAGAGGAAGATGGATGGTCACAAGCCATCAAACAAAGCTGAGCTGACAATTTTTGTGCCAGAAGTGGCAAAAAGTCACCCAAGAGCAATGTGAAAGACTGGTGGAGAGCACACCAAAGACACGTGAAAGCTGTGGTTAAACGTCAGGGTTATTCCACCAAATACTGATTTCTGAACTCATCCTAAGTTCAAACATTAGTATTGTGTTTATAATTGAATATGATCATGATTTCTTTGCATTATTCAAGGTCTGAAACATATCTTTTTTGTTATTTTGAACAGTTGCCATTTTCTGCAATGAAACGCTCTAAGTGACAATATTTTTATGTGGAATTTGGGGGAAATGACACACACACACACACACACACACACACACACACACACACACACGAGTATTTTACTGGGAAATACACCAATCGTAGTTTTCATTCGAAATACATCCAGGACATCAAGGTTGAGTAGGAGGCTAGCACACTGACATATGGGAGGAGGGTAAGTAAATGTGTGTTGAATATATTTTTCAACACGAAGATAAACTTCTTGTGTTGAACCTATTTATCTTTGTGCCACCATTATATATAAAATGTGTGTGTGTATTATATATCAGAATCACTTTTATTGCCAGGTATGTGGACACACGAGGAATTTGACTCTGGTATCACTTAGCTCTCATAGTACAAAACAGATAAAAAGCGTGTACACATTCTGATATATATATATTTATTACACACACACACACAGTTACCTGATCCCAGTGTTTGAGAGAGAGGGTAGATAGAGGTGTGGCGTTGGCAAACTCCAGGTTTGCAAAGTGCCAGTCTAGAATCTGTCTGTCTCTTGATGACAAATACACATCACTGAGAGAAAGACAGAGAGAGGAGGGAATGAGAAATGTCACACATATAATATGAACAGTACAGCTCTACAGGCTACACAGATTAGCAGGGGGTGGGAGGCTGGCACGCTGACATGTGGGAGGGTAAGTAAATGTATGATCAAGGCAGGATGCATATATAAAAAGAAAAGGCAGATAATTCAACATGTGTGTACCTGGGTGGATTGGCCTCCAGCTCTTGTAATCTCTCCTCAAGTTTCACCTGCTGCTCAGCCAATGCATCATATTCCTACAGAATATCCACACACGTTACAATACTCACAGCAACACATACACACTATAACCAACAACAGCAGAGCCTATTTTATAGGGGTGAATATTTCTACAAGGCACTAATTCAAGATACACTGAAGAGCTAATTAGACAGCATCTTATCATTATTCTTATTAAGAGTTCTTTGCTACAATGTAGTTTCACAACCACCCCATTTAAAAATAGCTTTCATTGTACAAAATGCATCCAAGTGTTGATTTTATTTAGCAATAAATATTTAAAGACAGTTTAAGGTAGGCGGCACGGTGGTGTAGTGGTTAGCGCTGTCGCCTCACAGCAAGAAGGTCCGGGTTCGAGCCCTGTGGCCAGCGAGGGCCTTTCTGTGTGGAGTTTGCATGTTCTCCCCGTATCTGCGTGGGTTTCCTCTGGGTGCTCCGGTTTCCCCCCACAGTCCAAAGACATGCAGGTTAGGTTAACTGGTAACTCTAAATTGACCGTGAGTGTGAATGGTTGTCTGTGTCTATGTGTCAGCCCTGTGATGACCTGGAGACTTGTCCAGGGTGTACCCCGCCTTTCGCCCGTAGTCAGCTGGGATAGGCTCCAGCTTGCCTGCGACCCTGTAGAACAGGATAAAGCGGCTAGAGATAATGAGACAGGGATCCCAGCAGTAATTGAAAAAAAATAGAGGAATGTAAGAAACTATCACCGGGCGGCACGGTGGTGTAGGCTAGTGGTTAGTGCTGTCGCCTCACAGCAAGAAGGTCCGGGTTCGAGCCCCGTGGCCGGCAAGGGCCTTTCTGTGCGGAGTTTGCATGTTCTCCCCGTGTCCGCGTGGGTTTCCTCCAGGTGCTCCGGTTTCCCCCACAGTCCAAAGACATGCAGGTTAGGTTAACTGGTGACTCTAAATTGACCGTAGGTGTCAATGTGAGTGTGAATGGTTGTCTGTGTCTATGTGTCAGCCCTGTGATGACCTGGCGACTTGTCCAGGGTGTACCCCGCCTTTCGCCCGTAGTCAGCTGGGATAGGCTCCAGCTTGCCTGCGACCCTGTAGAACAGGATAAAGTGGCTAGAGATAATGAGATGAGAAACTATCAGCAGGGGTCAAGGGGGCTGCCTGAAGCTGTTGAGATTTTAACATTTAAAGATGCTATAGAACACATTTTTTACATAGATTTAACAAAGAAAAGCAACAGAATTTAACCATAATGTGTATCTATTTGATGCCATATTTTGTAATCAATGACATAAGTGGCAAAAAAAAAAATTATAAAAATTAGACGAAAATGTAGCTTTGAAGAATATACTTGCCTAAATATTCCACTGATTTTGTTATAACAATAGTATCCATAGTTCATCTCATTTGTTTATTTTTTTTGTTTCAAGTTAATGTCAAAACTAGTCTAATATAAGCCATATTCATTTTTCAAAAATCATGAATATGAGCAGAAATCAATGATTCAGTAATATTAGATATATACATATGTACAGCAAATACTGGAGATATTTGATTTAAACCTCTCTTTTTGAAAGGTTTCACTGCAAAGGAATTTAATGCTCTTTTCTGGGGTGCATTCTGTCTTTCCTCCAGTTTTCTCTGCTTTTGTCTCTCTGATCTTTCCTTCTGCTTTTCTGATGTTCCTGCAGTGCTCTGAATTAAGTTCAACGCATTAGAAACAAAAGCACGAATGGAGTTAAAACATGTTTTCTAGCAAATGGGCACAGCCATATTGTTTTCTTGTTCTATCGCATACAGTCTCGCAGTCAGTGTTGCCAGATACTCCTGACGTTTTCCAGCCCAAAATATGTTCAAAACCCGCCAAAATGCACTTGAAACCCCCCAACTGGGCGGAGAACCGTGCAATCTGGCAACACTGCTCGCAGTATTTACATCAATTTAACTTCCGAGTGTTCCCGAATGTCAACGAGAACAAACGAAGCCGACGAAAACATCACTAAACAAGCAAACCAAATCAGAATGTATTCTGCTGGTCATTTTCATTCATCTCATCTCATTATCTCTAGCCGCTTTATCCTGTTCTACAGGGTCGCAGGCAAGCTGGAGCCTATCCCAGCTGACTACGGGCAAAAGGCAGGGTACACCCTGGACAAGTCGCCAGGTCATCACAGGGCTGACCAGGGGTTATAGCGTTCCGGCGCCGCGCCGGATTTCCAGCGTACCGTGGCTGGGGAAAAAAAAAAATCTAGTTCGCCCATTGTCCTGTGTCATTCTGAGATGCGCAGATAGACAGTAAAGGGACTTTTTCCCACTAGTGGCACTTTTTCCCACTAGTTCCATATCATGCGAATTCCCTTTACTGTCTATCTGCGCATCTCAGAATGACACAGGACAATGGGCGAACTAGATTTTTTTTTTCCCCCAGCCACGGTACGCCGGAAATCCGGCGCGGCGCCGGAACGCTATCACCCCTGGCTGACACATAGACACAGACAACCATTCACACTCACATTCACACCTACGGTCAATTTAGAGTCACCAGTTAACCTAACCTGCATGTCTTTGGACTGTGGGGGAAACCGGAGCACCCGGAGGAAACCCACGCGGACACGGGGAGAACATGCAAACTCCACACAGAAAGGCCCTCGCCGGCCACGGGGCTCGAACCCAGACCTTCTTGCTGTGAGGCGACAGCGCTAACCACTACACCACCGTGCCACCCACTGGTCATTTTACTTAAACATATTTTTAATGGATATACAAGAGATTAAAAAAAAAAAAAGAAAAAAAAAAAAAAAAACCACTTTCACTAGAAAATAGTGGAATTCCGCTAAATAGCGGACGTCTGGGATCCCTGATGAGATGAGTTTAAGGTATGATGATCTCAGCTCTACATTATGAAATGTGATTAGTGTGAGGTTGAGTGCGTGCATGCATGTGAGACCTTGCAAAGGGTGGTAAGATCACGATGTTTGCTCTTGACCAGGAACTCAGCTGTAATGTCCCTGGGAGGTTTCACCTCACTCGCCTCTTTGTACTGTTGATGCAGCTCCTTCACTTTCTCCTTAGTGGACACCATCTAACAAAGATTCATCAGTAATTAAAATGTAATTCAGCATGCACATGCATGCATGCTTCTAGTTTTACTGTACCTTATTAAGAAGCTCTTTGAGCTCCTCTTGCGTCTTTACAATCTTCTTCCAGTGCTCGATCTGCTCATCCTTCACATGTTTTTCCTGCAGCCTAGATATACATACACAGCTTTGTAATTAAAAGCACTATACATCACAGTGTAGCAAGACACATACAGGTCATTACTGTTACAGGGTCATGAGAGCAGAGAATTTTATGTATGTGATGGCCACACCTACAGCCACACAACTGTATGAAAAGTCGGTAACCCACGTGCATTAGCACATTTTATTTCTCAGACCCTAATACTTTCACACCCATATTACACACACACACACACACACACACAAAAAAAAAAAAAAACCATATAAAATCAAGACACATGGTCCTTAATTTCATCACATATCCATGATTTATTTAGTTTGAAGATACATAAATTATATCTGTAGCACACACATTGTTAGTTTATGTATATTCAACATTATGTTAATTTATCCTAGGTTTTAATTCCTTTTTCTGTTTTACCGGTGCTGGGGGGTTCTGGGCTGCTGAGGTCATCTGGCAGGATCTGGCAAAAGGCTGAACCCTGGGAGGAGTGGCCTTAAATGCAGGAAAAGCAATTGGGCCCTACCATGTTCCTGCTGTATCATAGGGGGATCTGAGATAATTTAGTTTAGATTTTGTGTATTTCTTTAGGCTTCAGTTGATAATTCAGAGAATTCTGTTTCATTAATAAGATGTTTAAGTTACAGGCTCGTTGTCCTGTTTTGTTTCTTTTGTAGTTGGTGTGTTACACCAACTACAAAAGAAACAAAAAACATCCATCCATCCATCCATCCTTCCATCCATCTTCTACTGCTTATCTGGATCCAGGTCGCAGGGGTAGCAGCCTAAGCAGAGCAGCCCCGATTTCCCTCTCCCTGGCCACCTCCACCAGCTCTTCCGGGGGAATTCCGAGGCGTTCCCAGGCCAGCAGAGAGATGTAATCTTTCCAGCATGTCTTGGGTCTGCCCCAGGGTGTCCTCCCAGTGGGGCATGCCCAGAAAACCTCCCTTGGGAGGCGTCCAGGGAGCATCCTAACAAGGTGCCCAAACCACCTCAAGTGACTCCTTTCAATGTGGAGGAGCAGCGGTTCTACTCAGAGTCTCTCCCGAATGACCAAGCTTCTCACCCTGTCTCTAAGGGAAAGCCCAGCCACCTTGCAGAGAAAACTCATTTCTACCGCTTGTATCCGTGATCTCATTCTTTTGGGTCACTACCCATAGCTTATGACCATAGGTGAGAGTGGGAACGTAGATGGACCAGTAAATTGAGAGCTTTGCCTTTTGGCTCAACTCTCTTTACCACAACAGACCGGTTTAGCGGCCGCATCACTGCTGACTCTGCCCCGATCCGTCTGTCCAACTCCCGCTCCCCCTTTCCCTCACTCGTGAACAAAACCCCGAGATACTTAAATTCCTCCACTTTAAGTAGCAACTCCCCCCTGACCTGGAGTAGGCACTCCACCCGTTTCTGGCTGAGCGCCATGGCCACGGACTTGGAGGTGCTGATCCTCATCCCAGCTGCTTCGCACTCTGCTGCAAACCGAGCCTGTAACTTAAACATCTTAATCAAACAAAATTTTCTCAACTATCAACTACTACTATTTTTTTTCCTCACATATACACACAGCTGTGGTCAGAAATTTACATACAGTGACATGAATGTCATCTTGGATATGAATGTCATGACAATATTTGGGCTTTCAGTAATTTCTTTGAACTGTTCTTTTTCTGTGGCAGAATGTACAGCATACATCTTTAATTAAAAAAAAACCCACTAATTTGGTGCACAAGTTTTAATTTCCTTTGGCTGTTCTAAAATCAACACGGGGTCAAAATTATGCATACAGCACACCTAATATTTGGGTAAAATGTCTCTTCGCAAGATTCACCTTGACCATGAACAAGCTTCTGGCAGAATTCTGGTTGGATATTTCACAACTCTTCATGGTAGAATTGGAAAAGTTCAATTAAAAATTTTTTTTTTCTTGGCATGGACTCGACTTACAAGCACGGGCCATATATTTTCAATAGTGTTGAAGTCAGGACTTGTTTTAAGCTTAAAGCATATACGCAGAGCCATGGCCTCACTTTTGTTTATAAATGCCCTGAGACCTCAAAAAATGGCACAGGAATGATTTTAAGCGTTAACAATAAATCTAATATCGTAATTTTTATGATTAAAGTGATTCATGTAGGTAGCGATCTGAGTGAATGACCTTGACGTCCGTAACGTCACAGCAGGAAGTGGTCTCATCATCATTTCTGCTATACTAAAACACAGAGCTGACTGCAACTCCGATCCTCCATTTTGAGCTAATTTATTACCATGCCATGTAGATGTGTTGCTGGCCACTGCAGCAACATGACAGAAGGTGGATTTACATTGCATTCATGGTCCAAGAATGTTCAAACTGCAAAGATTTGGACGCGTTTTCCGAGACGTTCACAGGCACATTGGGCGCCTACAAAGTGGTCTCTCCTCTGCTCTGCAAATTTTACTGAAGACGCGTACGAGACCTCTGATCTGTTGAGGAGCGCTGGCTATAAGCCTGTATTGAAAGAGGGTGCAGTACCAACAATTAAATAAAACTACAAGAAAAGGAAATTTTATTTATTTATTTTAAAGGAAAGTGAGTTTAGTTGCACCAGTTTTCCTGGAGTGAGCCGAGGGTTGTTGGTAAAACCCGGGACGGAATGGGATGGGACATATCGCTCGGGCAGTGACCTCTCTGCAGTTGTTGCTAAAACTGGTGACATCCCATTCCGTCCCGGGTTTTAGTAATTGCCTGAGCTGAGCAGTAATGGCGGAGTACTCCATATGGAGAATGAGTGGACCAGCTGCCTGATTTTTCACTGGATATTGCTGCCATCTCGCCCTTACGTGGAAGAAGTAAAATGAACAGAAAACTGAACAAACAACTTAAAGATTGTTTCAAAACAAATCGGCCACAAGATCGGCCTTCAAGAAGCGAGAACACAGACGGGTAAGCTCCGACTCTCATTTGGATAAAAAAAACAAAACAAAAAAACACCACGTTGTTTACCTGCATTTAGATTAATACAATGTAACTTAAATACACAATACAAGTTACTGGTGTAAGATTATTTAATTTGCTTCAGAACGTGATTGTCTCAGTTCATCTGATTATTTAATTAGCCTTTTACGTTTTATCAGTAAAAATGCATGCATGTACATGTATGTTGCATAAGTTCTAACACCTATCCTGTTTTAATGAGAGTCAACCCACAATCAATTAAGTCAAATCAGTCTTAGTTGAGCAAGTCGGTAACAGTATTTCTTACTTTCACCATAAATTTTTATTTATATGACTTTGGTCTATAGTTGTAAAAGGCCTCGGCCTTAAAACTGGTTACCCAGGGCTCGAAATTAGTATATTTTTTCACCAGCCAGCCGGACTAGTTACCTTCCAAAGTAACTAGCCAAACAGAAAATCAACTCGCCAAAATTTGTTCATGTATGAATTTTACTCAGGGGTGAAAGTAACTTATTTCTTGCCATTACTATTATTTTGAGTCATAGTGCGCGCGCATGCGCACTACACCTAATTATTTATTATTGTCTACTTATCAAGCATTCACTAGGACTTCTTATCACTCAGTAGTACTCGTGTAGTACTTTATCACGCTATCACTTTTTCATTCCACCTGTATCAGTTTTTGATTATAAATAAATTGCAAACATCATTTCAACAACACAATTGTTTTAATTAATTTTTTTTTTTTTAGCTGAACAGTTGAAAACTAACTTTTCATTTTAGACATTCTGTCTACTAAAACACTTTGGATACCAGCTTTGGATAACACTTTGGATACATTGGCACAAGATGGTTAAGCAGTGCGCGTAGCCCACTATCTCGCACGTTGTCTGTCGAATGAAACATGGAAGGAATTCATTTCAGACATAATTCAGAGACAGGTCAGAACGAGCTATATGCAATGTATATTGAGGAAAATGTGTTGCTTTTGGTAAATTAACGTTAGCAGGTGTGTTATGCTGAAAGTGTTTTTTTTTTTTTTCAGAGACAGTATATTTTTCTTTCCGGCACGGCCAAATCTCTTAGTGGTACGCCGGACCGGCTAGGGCCGGCTTACTTTCACCCCGATTTTACTTCTGTCAAAAATAACACAAAAGAGAGTAGTTACCATTGTTCATGACTAATGTGCATTTATTTCAAGAACCGGAGTATTTTGATACTGTTGTTAAATACATAAATGAGAACAACACAGAGCACCATAATATAATAATATCAACAAATAATAATATATAGGACTTTTTTTTTTTTTGGGGGGGGGTCTGCAGGTTGGGATGTCTGTAAACCAATCAGGATGCTCTTTGTCTAGCATGCACTTCATGAACTGGCACACGCGCAGTCTCTCTCACGCATTCCGTCATACACGTGACGCAGACAATGTTTCGCGTGCATGCTCTTGCTCACTTGCTCTAGATTCCGGGAGATGTTCTCCAATTTGCGAGCATCGGGGAGCCACTATCAATATGCGGGAGACTCCCGGAACTTCTGGGAGACTTGGGATGTCTGTTATATGCATGTGCAGTAGTGAAAAAACCGACAGCCTGACCGTCCTGCCGATAAACACAATCGATTAACACAGACACGGCACGCACTTAATATGTGGCGGCTTTAGTTGACGGTGTGTCTGAATCTTCGCTTCATATGTGACCCCCTCACTGAATCCAGGGACACATGTCGGCCGAAATGAATCCGAGATAATCGCAAAAGAAGCATTTTTTTTCGAAATTTGTGATTTTTGTTTTTTTCCATCATGTGCAAGTTGAGATCTTGAAGAATGCAATCAGTATTTCAGATAATAGATTGTTTTGTTGGAAAAGCATACATTTTTTGTTGCAAATTGTCTCGTTTTTGTCAGGACTGTAGCCTGCTGTGGGGTGTGGGTAAATTACCATATGGGCCATTCACATGATTTAAGTCATTTGTTTTTTTTTTTCCGCGAATCAGCTGTATGATCCGAGTTGAGCGCATGGCTACTTAACTGCATACAGGCGTGTGAATTCACTATGGAATGAGTTACTAAACAGAGCGCAGAGGAGCCCCGTGAAGCAAACAGACACACGGTATTTACATCGGAGATCACCATTTCTAGCAAAAAAAAAAAAAAACCAACCTCGTTTTCCAGATTAAATGGAATACTTGAATGATCGGATGATACACGGACCGTTCTAGGATTACATTCCATCGGAGGCATTGGTGTGTGCAAGGCGCCGTTTCTCTTTCTGATGGGGTAAGTTTATTAATCTAAGGCTGTGTGGTTATTTTTGCATGTAACGGAGAGTGTTGTGGTTTGGTTAAGCCTAGGTCACAACCGGACGTACGATTTTTTGGCCGTGTGATTTTTGGCGTTTCCCAAATCGCTGCGTTTTTTTTTTTTGTTCATGGAGAAAGACGCGCGTTGGCCGTAAGTTTGTCTTGCAACCTGAAAAAACGTAAGCGCCCGTAGAGTTTGTTTGACATGACAAAGAACCTCTGCGGCCGGTCTGCGGCTCGAAAATCAGCACATCACGCACGCTCTCGTGCTTTTCACACGCGCGCTCGTGTGTTTCATGCACGCTCTCCGTGTGTTTCTTGCGTTTTTTGCGTGTAGACCGGCTGTAGGAGCACATACGGCTGGTTGTGACCGAGGCTTTACATGAAACTAGCGTTGTGTTAGTTGTGTCATCATTGTGCTATCTTTCTTTCTTACGGTGTGAGTAATTTTTCAACCACAAAACATTAAAGTATACTTTAGGACTTATTTTTGTACTTCATAATTGTGTTGGGCATACTTTGCATGGAAGGACAATTGACGTGGTGATTTGTTTACATGAAAGTAGTATCGTGCTAGCTCGTAGGGGGTAGAGCTTTCCTTAATGTCATGGAAATGAGCACCATTATGTGCCCGCCCTACACCTAGAGTAGCTGAGATGGAAAACTTTGAGGGCGATTTTCTCCCTTTTCTGTTTTAAGAAGTATACACTTTCAAAAGGCCACACATTCTTCAAATATTGTCAGATCTCCACATGGAAGGCATCATTGGAAAGCTTAGAAACTGTACTTTCTGAATCTGTCAATAACTCAAAATGCCCCCGGGCCGACACGTGTCCCTGGATTCTGTGATCTGCCACATATATATTTTTTATTTTCAACTAGCCAGCTGGGCTGGCTAGTGACAGGAATTACTCGCCAAATGACAAATTAAGTTGCCTCGGGCGACCGGACCACCGCGAATTTCGAGCCCTGGTTACCACTATGACGTCACACACTCAGGGATGGCTAGCTCAGTGGGGCAGCTCAAATGCCAACTTTGCAGTCGATTTTAACTCTCAAAAATATATATTTTTAAAATTCCCATTTATGCAGCATACAAGAGTCAAGGATGGAGATACTATCCACTCAGAAATGTATTTAAAAATAAAAGGTTCTGCATATATCCTTTAATATTAGCCTGCTTTATCCTCCACAACCAGCTCTGATGCATGTTTGGGTTTATTGTCCTGTTGTAACTCCCAAGTCGTGATCAAGTTTCTGATGGTTTATGCTGAAGAATTCTGAGGTAGTCTTCCTTCTTCATTATTCCATCCACTTTGTCCAACGAACCAGTTCCACTGACAGCAAAACAGCCCCAGAGCATGGTGATCCTACCACCACCACCAGCTGGTACAGTGTCCCTCTGTACATGGTGGTCATTGTGGCCAAACAACTCAATCTTTATCTCATCTATGGACTCATGGTGACCTGAAATGTAGACAGTGATCCATCAGCTTCCAGTTCATAGCAGGGCTGTGCGCCATGGTGGTTCCCAGGTTGTTCCTGACCATCCAAACCAATTTCCTTTCAGCTGAGGGTGACAATTTGGGTTTTCTTGAAGCAAAGTGGCTACACCTCACAATAACTTGCATACAATCGTCTGAACTGATCTTGGAATTTGCAGTTGTTTAGAAATGGCTCCAAGAAACATTCAGGAGTTGTGTACATCTGCGATCCTCTTTCTCAGAGCTCCTTGGACTTTACCATTGCATTGTGTGTTGGTCAATCCAATGAGTGCTGTAAACAAACCCTTTTTATGAAGGCACAGAGAAGCTACCAGCTGTAGTCAATCATGGTCACTAACAGGAAGTTAAGAGACCTCGGCCTTGGCAAGATAAAAGACATTTTGGAAGTTTCAGCACCTCTGAATTAATAATATAAGTGAGCATATGTATATTTTTGACCCTGTACTGTATGTATAATTTTGGCCGTGTTGATTTCAGAAAACCCAAAGAGAATTTAAACTTGTGCACCAAATTCAATTTTTTTTAATTAAAGATGTATGCTGTACAATCATTCTGCCACAGAAAAAGAACAGTTCAAAGAAATTACTGAAAGCCCAAATATTGCCACGACATCCATATCCAAGATGACATTCATGTCACCGTATGTAAATGTGGCAGCGGGGGCGTGGTCAAGCATCGGTCTGTGACAGAAAGGCGGAGTCAGGGAAGGTAAGTGGCAGAATCACTACACCTGTCATTAATTAATGTGTTTGTGTGTCTTCCCAGTGACCGCACCCTATTTAAGGAGAGAGAGCGAGAGCAGAGGGAGCTCTCTCCTCAACCAGATGACTGATGTGTGCGCGTGTCTGGGTGTGTGTGAGAATGTGCATAGGCTGAAAAGCTGAATAAAGCCAGTTTTGTGAACTCAGTTCTGTCCTGCCGTCCTTCTGTGCTCCACCCACCTACACAAACTGTCACAGTGGTGCTGAAACCCGGGAGCCGAGCACGGAAGAGAACAGCCCCATGGAGTCCTCCACCTTCGCCGACCTGATCCACGCCCTCACCACAGCCCAACAGAGCCAGCATCAGGCGCTGCTCGCCCTCCGAAAGGAGCAAGAACAACGGTTCGAGGCCCTGGTGCTGGCGCAACAGGAAGATCGTCGGGCGTTCCGGCACCTCCTCGCGTTGGCAGGGTCCACCATCTCCACCGCCGCGGGCCCTTCCCCCCCCTCACCCTCACGAAGATGGGCCCGCAGGACGACCCCGAGGCATTCATCACGCTCTTTCAGCAGGTAGCGGAGACCTCGGGGTGGCCGGTGGAACAGCGCGCGGTGCGTCTCCTCCCCCTGCTAACGGGAGAGGCGCAGCTGGCCGCGCGACAGCTCCCCGCCGACCGGCCTACACGGACCTTCGCCGGGCCGTCCTCCAGCGTGTGGGACGCACCCCTGAGCAACAACGTCAGCGCTTCCCCGCTTAGCGCTTGGAGGAAGTCGGCCGGCCGTTCGCGTTTGGCCAGCAACTCCGGGACGCCTGCTGGCAGTGGTTGAGGGCCGACAACCGCGACGCCAAGGGACTCCTCGACCAGGTGGTACTGGAGCAGTTCGTCGCGCGCTTACCAGTGGGAACCGCAGAGTGGGTCCAGTGCCACCGCCCGGCGTCGCTGGATCAGGCAATCGAGCTGGCGGAGGACCATTTGGCGGCTGTCCCATTTGGCGGGGGCCGGCGCCACCTCAGCCGGCCCGCCGCACCCACGGTGCCCTCCCGTGTCTCCCCTCTGTGTCTGTCTCTCTCCCCCCCTCAGATGAGTGAGCCCCAGAGCACAGCTGCAGAGGGAAGGCCCGGGCCGGTTTGCTGGCGCTGTGGGGAGCCGGGCTACCTCCAACAGCATTGCTTGGTAATGGAGGTGGGCGCGGTGGTTCGGATCCCCGACGCGCCAGGAGCCGCCCTCGATCAGGCCGGAGTGCATCGCATACCGGTGAGTATCCAAGGGGATACATATCAGGCGTTGGTGGATTCTGGCTGTAATCAGACCTCAATCCACCAAAGCCTGGTACAAGACGAGGCATTGGGGGGTGCACAGGGGGTGAAGGTGTTGTGTGTGTGTGTGTGTGTGTGTGCGCGTGTGCACGGGGATGTTCACAGCTACCCTTTGGTGTCGGTCCACATTTTTTTTCAGAGGGGAAAATTTAGAGTAAAGGCGGCAGTTAGTCCTCGCCTCACCCACTCGATAATTTTGGGGACTGATTGACCGGGATTTCGGGATTTAATGACACATTTAGTGAAGAGTGGGTCCTGCCATTTAACAGGGGGAGGTCCCGGTATCGCGTTGGCGGGAGCAGCTGTCACAGAGCCGTCTACGTCAGCTCCGCATCAGAGTGAGGAGCCGCCGGCCCCTCCTCTCTCTGTTGGAGAATCCCTCGCGGATTTTCCATTAGAGCAGTCGCAAGACGAGACTCTGCGGCATGCGTTTGACCAAGTGAGAGTAATCGATGGTCAAACGCTCCAGCCGAACGCCACCCCGTCTTTCCCCTACTTCGCGATTATGAAGGATAGATTATACCGAGTGACGCAGGACACTCAGACTAAAGAGCGAGTCACGCAGCTTTTAATTCCGAAGAGCCACCGGGAATGGGTATTACAGGCAGCTCACTTTAATCCCATGGCTGGACACTTAGGGCAGGATAAAACACTAGCCCGAATAATGGCCCGGTTCTATTGGCCAGGGATTCGCGGCAATGTCCGTAGGTGGTGTACGGCGTGCCGCGAATGCCAGTTAGTAAATCCAGTGGCCATTCCAAAAGCGCCTTTGCGCCCTCTACCGTTAATCAAGACCCTGTTCGAAAGACTTGGGATGGATCTCGTTGGGCCATTAGATCGGTCAACACAAGGGTACCGCTTTATATTAGTTCTGGTGGACTATGCAACGCGATACCTGGAAGCAGTGCCTCTTCGCAATATCTCAGCACGCAGTATTGCGGAGGCACTCTTCCGCTTTATCTCCCGAGTTGGAATCCCGAAAGAGATTCTGACTGACCAAGGCACCTCGTTTATGTCACGCACACTGAACGAACTGTATGGGTTGTTGGGTATTAAGCCGATCCGCACCAGTGTGTATCACCCACAAATGGACGGTTTAGTTGAACGGTTCAATCGCACCCTCAAGAACATAATTAAAAAATTCCTAAGTGAGGACGCACGTAATTGGGATAAATGGCTCGAACCCTTGCTCTTTGCAGTGCGAGAGGTCCCCCAAGCCTCCATGGGGTTCTCCCCATTTGAATTGTTATACGGGCGTAAGGCACGCGGCATTCTAGATGTGCTGCGGGAAAACTGGGAGGAGGGACCTTCACCAAGTAAAAACGAAATCCAATACGTTATTGACCTGCGCGCAAAACTCCACACACTCACGCATCTAACTCAGGAGAATTTGCGGCAGGCCCAAGAACGACAGACCCGCCTGTACGACAAGGGTACGTGCCTTAGGGAGTTCGCACCGGGAGATACTGTTGCCCACATCGAGCTCCAAATTGGTCGCCAAGTGGCAAGGACCCTTTGAGGTCACACGGCGAGTCGGGGACGTTGACTATGAGGTGAGGCGAACGGATAGGGGTGGGGCGCTACAGATTTACCACCTCAACCTGCTCAAACTCTGGAACGAGGAGGTCCCCATGGCGTTGGTGTCGGTGGTTCCGGAGAAGGCAGAGCTGGGGCCAGAGGTTCAAATGGGAACATTGGCATCACATACCTCTCCGGTCCCCTGTGGAGACCACCTCTCCCCGACCCAACTCGCAGAGGTTGCGCAGTTGCAGACTGAGTTTTCGGACGTGTTCTCGCCCCTGCCCGGCCGCACCAACCTCATAGAGCACCACATTGAGACGCCCCCGGGGGTGGTAGTGCATAGCCGCCCCTACAGATTACCCGAGCACAAAAAAAAAGTGGTTCGGGAAGAACTCGAGGCCATGCTTGAAATGGGCATCGTCGAGGAGTCCCACAGTGACTGGAGCAGCCCGGTGGTCTTGGTACCCAAGGCCGACGGGTCGGTCTGGTTCTGTGTGGACTATAGAAAAGTATAATGCTCAATGCATTAAATATCCATATCCGTCTAAAATGTGTGGTGTATGTAGATGTAAACAACAACAAAAACACGTGTTTAAATGGGCAATAATGTGGCCACATCTATTGAATTTGATAACGTGATGTGGCAGCGGGGGCGTGGCCAAGCGTCGGTCTGTGAATGGAGGGCGGAGTCAGGGAAGTGGTGGAATCATTGCACCTGATGGGGATTAACCTGTTTGTGTGTCTTCCCCAGTGACCGTGCCCTTTAAAAGGAGAGGAGAGCAGAGAAAAGGAGCTCTCTCTCCCCAACCAGAACACATGTTGGGAAGTGATAAAAGGCTGAAAAGCTAGCAATAAATAGTTCATTGAGAACTCAGTTCTGGCCTGCCGTGCTTCTGTGCTCCACCCACCTGGTCCAATACTACACGTGATTACCGCGATATTCAACGAGATGCGTTATATGCATGCGCAATAGTGAAAAAAACAACAGCCTTACTCGTACACAGTGTTGGGCACGTTACTTTCAAAAAGTAATTAGTTATAGTTACGAGTTACTTTTCCCAAAAAGTAACTGAGTTAGTAACGGAGTTACTTTGTCATAAAAGTAACTAATTACCAGGGAAAGTAATTATTCCGTTACATTTTGTGTTACCCCCCCCAAAAAAAAAATCAAATTCAATTAGTGTAATCATAATAAAAGTGAATGTTAAATGTGTTTAATGACTGAAATGGACACTTAACAGAACCAATTAGTAACATTATCTACACTATATTAATATTTTTGTGGGACAATGTGAGATAAGACATCTATCAAATTTAATATATTTTTGTAGTTATTAAAATTGTGTTACTAGTGGCCACTGACGAGGACAAACGCTTTGTTCCTCGACATAATGTGCATTGCACACAGACATTTTTGCCTTTTATTTCAAGTAATGAAAAGTAATGGCTGTATTTCCAATTTGAAAACGCAGTCTTGGGCTTACCGCTCGCCATCACTGTGTCTTCTGATTGAAAGTGTGCGCAGTAATACAGTAGACATAGCCTACCTACGCATGTTGTACGTATGTTGTCCAAATCTACTCTGATTGGCTTACTATGCCGTTGTCTCGCATCTCCCCTGCCCCACACTAAAGCAGAGTAAAGAAAGCCTGAACAAGCAGCGTGCCAGATGAAAACAGCTTTAAAAAAGTAACGCATAGCATTGTAAGTAACGGGAATGGCGTTATAACGATGTAAAAAGCAATTAGTTAGATTACTCGTTACTAAAAATATATATATATACATAATCACGCCGTTAGTAACACCGTTATTCCCATCACTGCTCGTACACGATATGATTCGGAATTCTTCTGTATTTTTCCGTCCTGCCGACAAACACATGGATTAACACAGACACGGCACGTGCTTAATATGTGGCGGCTTTAGTTGACAATGTGTCTGAATCTTCGCTTCATATATATTTTTTATTTCAACTAGCCAGCCGGGCTGGCTAGTGACAGGAATTACCCGCCAAATGAAAAATTAAGTCGCCTCGGGCGACCAGACCACCGTGAATTTCGAGCCCTGATATATTTTTTATATATATAAAAATAAAAACACCACCACCACGCTTTAAGTTACATTGTTAAGTTACTCTGTTATCATAGCCTGAGTTCAGTTCTGTTTCACTGACCTCTTTTATGGGCCAGAACATTATTGCTTGCTTTCCTAAGCTGATTTTTCTTATTGGGTAAATAAAACCCTTAATTTTTTAAAAATCCACCTCAGACTCCTCCTGTCTTAAGCTCAATCCATCACAGTGTAGACTGTTATAGTGTTTTTCACATGGACACTTTCAGATGCAAAACCTTTGAGATTATCGGCATACCTTTACCAGTGATGAGCAGGCTGTGAGACAGCCTTTGTCATGATTATAACAGTACCAGTCAAAAGTTTGGACACACCTACTCATTATATACATTTTTCTTTAATGTGCATTTTCTGTACATTGTCTAATAAGATCCTAGAGAATGAGAAAATGCCAAATGAATGGAGAAAGAGTGTGCTAGTCCCAATATACAAGAATAAGGGAGATGTACAGAGCTGCGGTAATTACAGAGGAATAAAACTGATGAGCCACACCATGAAGCTATGGGAAAGGGTATTGGAGGCGAGATTGAGAAGAGAGGTAGCAATCTGTGAACAGCAGTACGGGTTTATACCAAGGAAGAGCACATCGGATGCAATTTTTGCTTTAAGAATGTTAATGGAGAAGTTCAGAGAAGGCCAGAGAAAGCTACGTTGTGCGTTTGTAGACCTGGAGAAGGCATACGATAGAGTGCCGAGAGATGAGTTATAGTATTGTATGAGAAAGAATGCCGTGAATGAGAAGTATATTAGAGTGGTGCAAGATGTGTATGACAACAGTGAAACAGCAGTGAGGTGTGCAGTTGGAACAACTGAATGGTTCAAGATGAAGGTGGGACTCCATCAAGGATCTGCTTTGAGTCCTTTCTTGTTTGCCATAGTGATGGATAGCTTGACAGACGAAGTGAGGCAAGAGTCACCATGGAACATGATGTTTGCAGATGATATTGTGATATGTGGTGAAAGTAGAAAGGAGGTTGAGTTGGGTTTGGAGAGATGGAGGTATGCATCGGAACGAAGAGGAATGAAGGTGAGCAGGAGCAAAACAGAATATATGTGCATCAATGAGAATGGGGATGAGAGTGTAGTGAAGATGCAAGGAGTAAACGTAAAGAAAGTTGGTGAATTCAAGTACCTGGGGTCAACTGTGCAGGAAAATGGGTGCTGCGATAGTGAGGTGAGAGTGTGTGCAGGCAGGGTGGAGCAGTTGGAGAAGGATTTCGGGAGTCATTTGTGATAGGAAAGTCCCAGCAAAAGTGAAAGGTAAGATGTATAAGACAGTAGTGAGACCAGCTGTGATGTATGGATTGGAGACTGTACCCTTAACGAAGAGACAGGAGGCAAAGTTGGAGGTGGCAGAGTTGAGGATGTTAAGGTTTGCGATGGGAGTGACAAGGTTAGACAGGATAAAGAACGAGCACATGTGGAGAGCTTGGGAATTAAGCTAAGAGAGATGAGACTGAGATGGTATGCGCACATCCTGAGAAGAGATGCAGAGCATGTTGGAAAGAGAATGTTGAGGATGGAGCTGCCAGGCACACGAAAACAAGAAAGGCCAAAGAGGAGATACATTAATGTGGTGAGAGAGGACATAAAAGTGGCAGGTGTGGTAGAGAAGGATGCGGAAGACAGGGAGCAATGGAGACGAAAGATCCGCTGTGGCGACCCCTAATCGGGAGCAGTCAAAAGAAGAAAGAAAAAAAAGAAAGAAAGAGCATTTTCTGTACATTGTCGAACACATTTTCTGTACATGGAATGAAGACATCAAAACTATGAAATAACATATGGAACATATATGGAATTATGTGGTAAATAAAGTGTTAAACAAAATCTGATATTTTAGATACTTCAAAGGAGCCACCATTTACCCTGATGATGCTTTGCACACTATTAGCATTATCATAACCAGCTTCATGAGGTAGTTATCTGGAATGCATTTCAATTAACAGATGTGCCTTCTCAAAAGTTAATTAGTGCAATTTCTTGCCGCCTTAATGCATTTGAGATCAAACAGCAAATAGTAAATAATAAAAATACAGTACATTAAATAGTCCTATTCCACAACTGTAGTAATCCATATCATGTCAAGACAAGAGTGCTCCGAGAGCACAATCTACCCCGCTGGTAACTATGCCATAACTCTGGTAAAATGCAACTGAATTGAACGAAATTGGAATATGCGTATTACCAACATATAACAACGCCTCTCATCACGTTTGGTGAAATTCCTCCAAAAATTGAGAGAGTTGTTGTCTTCAGAAGGTGAGTACCCTTCCCGGGACGGACGGATGAAGAGACAGACATCGCCACAACATAATCCCCCTTCAGACCTTTCGGACAGTGGGGGATAATAAATTTGTGAGGGAAGTTGATTTTATAGAGATGAAAGCTGAAGTATTACACTCACTGTATGACCACTTCCAAGGCCTGGCCAAGAGACACAGGTTTGTTATTGAGGAAGTTGAAGTCAAGTTGGTGGCTGAGGTAGGATGTGGCCTCCAGAAGCCTGTTAAACTCTTGCTCCACCATCTCATCCTTCTCCTTAGGAACCTACACACAAACCAGAAGTGATATGCAACATGGACATAACCACACACACCCAAAGACCAGAAAAGATCAGAAACTGATAACAGATTAAAAGCAGGAACAGAAAACAAACATGACCATCTTAATAAAAGATTGTGATGCCATAAAAAATAAAAACAAAACAAAAGTAACTCTAGTAAACAGATCCTCCAAAACACAAACTTGGAAAAGAGACAAAGTTCCCAGGAATATGACCGTATTAAAGTCTCTCTAAAATGTTCCAAATTATTTTTAGTATTCTTTTATACCAAGTCCATAGGCATGTTTGCAAATACCTATAACAGAGAATGAGACAACCAGACATACAGGATGTCAGTGATGCACTAGCAACTCAAATTAAAATTATGTGCATTGCTTATGGGATATTCAATGGAACTTTCTGGTAAGCATCACTGCATAATGCTGTTTTACATTTTCAGGCTAAAATAAGCAGCAAATTAAATACTCACGCTTGTGCATCGCTCTCCCTGTTAGAGCAAGAGAGAGAGAAAGAAAACCAATCAATAGAACACACAGAATAAAGAAAACAAGGACAAAAAAAAAACCACAGTACAATGTTGAATGTTACTTTCAGCTTTCCTGAGTATACAGGAGGGATCTGTCCAAGGTGGCCATATGGTTAATGATTGTTTGTGTGCGCGTGTGTGTGTGTGTGTAAAACTTGTGTCAACACGCCTGATTGAGCGCATAAACTCCTAGAACTGTTCCTGAAGCTGAATCAGGGTCTGATTTAGTTACACACGCATGTCAAGCTGTGGCTCTTCCACAGTAAAGCTGCAGAATGTTGTCTTAACACTCGACATTTCCTGTACACTACGGTTTTGGATCCTTAGCACTAAACACATCTGGCTTAGCACTCAAAGCAGCTTGAGGTGAATCAGATCTGTTACAGTATGGAAAACATAAATTGTGAAAAGCATTTAATTAGCCAGAACTGAATGGTAAAGCCCTGTAGTACTGCATAAACATAGCTCTGTGTGTGTGTGTGTGTGTGTGTGTGTGTGTACACTGTACTTACAGCCTGGCCATTGGCCTCATAGAGGGGGCACTTCTGTTTAATCTTAGCCAACTCCATATTTACTTGCTTACTGATAACCGCCATAGGATTTCCACCTGAGAGAAAGCAGAAGAAAGGGGGAAGAGAGAAGTTTGTTTACATTGGCTAAAAAAACAAAACATGCAAACCAGAAGACCATGTGATTTTTGAATTCCTCGCTAAGGTGCAAAGTCTCACCTAGGCCCGTCACCACCATTGCTCCCAGGTCCGCTACGTAATTGCCTTTGCGAAAGGTGGCTACCCTTCCTCCAACACGATCCTGTGAAAGAGCAGCAGTAAAAATTTGCTGATCAACTAATGTTTAAATAAAGTTATTAATTCATTTCATTATGAGTTGGAAAATCATACATCCATTGAGTTCCCTGACATCAAACTACCTGGTGCTGCAGACATCGTTCTACACGGACACATGGATGAAAACCTGGAAGAGCATGGCACTGTACAACTTTTTAATATGTGGCTGGGTTAAAGATCTGGGAATCACGGCACTACAAGATAAATCCTGTATCATTTTTGCCTGGGTAAGGAGGAATTTCTGGGCTTTGTATGCATCTTTGCAATGGTTGCGAGGACACCAAGTTTTAGTATTGCGTGTAAACAAACTACAGCCGCTAGATTTCTCAATCCTCCCTGCTCTTCTCTTTCAGCAGGAATCACAGAGCCATATAAATTTACCCACAAATGTATTTATTTATTCTGTCCACTGCACGTGCATTTACATACGAATAACATCCATGAAATGTATCAGTCAGGATTTAGACCTCATCATAGCACAGAGACAGCACTGGTTAAAGTAGTAAACGACCTACTGTTGGCGTCTGATCAGGGCTGTGTCTCGCTACTTATGTTGCTTGACCTTAGTGCAGCATTTGATACCATTGATCATTCCATTCTTCTGGATAGACTAGAAAGTGTTGTGGGAGTTAAGGGAACGGCCCTCTCCTGGCTCAAGTCTTATTTAACTGATCGTTATCAGTATGTTGATATAAATGGTGATATTTCTAGACGTACTGAGGTAAAGTTTGGTGTTCCACAAGGTTCTGTCTTGGGTCCACTGCTTTTTTCTCTCTCTCTCTCATATATATGTTACCTCTGGGTGATATTATTCATAAACATTGTATTAGTTTCCACTGTTATGCTGATGACACACAGTTGTATGTCTCTGCAAAACCTGATGAGAGACACCAGCTTTATAGAATTGAAGAATGTGTTAAGGACATTAGGCACTGGATGCTTATTAATTTCCTTCTGCTTAACTCTGACAAGACTGAAGTACTTGTACTAGGACCACATACAGCTAGAAGCAAGTTTTCTGATTACACAGTGACTCTGGCTGGCCTTTCTGTTTCTTCACGTGCAGCAGTAAAAGACCTCGGAGTGATTATTGACCCCAGTCTTTCATTCGAAACTCACATAGATAACATCACCCGGATAGCTTTCTTTCATCTCAGAAATATTGCCAAGATAAGAAATTTAATGTCATTACATGACGCGGAAAAACTAGTCCATGCTTTCGTTACCTCCAGGTTGGATTATTGTAATGCCTTACTGTCTGGATGTTCCAATAAGTGCATAAACAAGCTCCAGTTAGTTCAAAATGCAGCAGCAAGAGTCCTTACTAGAACTAGAAAATATGACATCACACCTGTCTTATCCACACTGCATTGGCTCCCAATCAAATTTCGTATTGATTATAAAATACTACTATTGACCTTTAAAGCACTAAATGGTCTCGCACCACAGTACCTGAGTGAACTTCTGCTCCTCTATGACCCGCCACGCCTACTTAGATCAAAAGATGCAGGCTATCTGTTGGTACAGTTGTGCTCATAAGTTTACATACCCTGGCAGAATCTATGATTCTTTGACCATTTTTCAGAGAATATGAATGATAACACAAAAACATCTTTTCCACTCATGCTTAGTGGTTGGGTGAAGCCATTTATTGTCAAACGACTGTTTTTTCTCTTTTTAAATCATAATGACAACAGAAACTACCCAAATGACCCTGATCAAAAGTTCACATACCCTGGTGAATTTGGCCTGATAACATGCACAGAAGTTGACACAAATGGGTTTGAATGGCTACTAAAGGTAACGTCCTCACCTGTGATCTGTTTGCTTGTAATTAGTGTGTGTGCATAAAAGCTGAGTGAGTTTCTGGGATCCAGACAGACTCTTGCATCTTTCATCCAGCCACTGACATTTCTGGATTCTGAGTCATGGGGAAAGCAAAAGAATTGTCAATGGATCTACGGGAAAAGGCAGTTGAACTGTATAAAACAGGAAAGGGATACAAAAAGATATCCAAGGAATTGATGATGCCAGTCAGCAGTGTTCAAACTGTGATTAACAAATGGAAAATCAGGGGCTCTGTTAAAACCAAGCAAATGCCACAAAGTATCTCGCCTACAATACGCCAAACAGCACAGAGACAAGCCTCAAAACTTCTGGAACAAGGTAATTTGGAGTGATGAGACCAAAATTGAACTTTTTGGCCACAACCATAAACGTTACATTTGGAGAGGTGTCAACAAGGCCTATGATGAAAGGAACACCATTCCTACTGTAAAGCACGGAGGTGGATCGCTGATGTTTTGGGGATGTGTGAGCTACAAAGGCACAGGAAACCTGGTCAAAGTTGAAGGAAAGATGAATGCAGCATGTTATCAGCAAATACTGCAGGCAAATTTGCACTCATCAGCCCGGAAGCTGCGCATGGGACATACTTGGACGTTCCAACATGACAGCGATCCAAAACACAAGGCCAAGTCGACCTGTCATTGGCTACAGCAGAACAAAGTGAAGGTTCTGGAGTGGCCATCTCAGTCTTCTGACCTCAATATCATTGAGCCACTCTGGGGAGATCTCAAGCGCGCAGTTCATGCAAGACAGCCCAGGAATTTACAGGAACTGGAGGCTTTTTGCCAAGAAGAATGGGCAGCTTTACCATCTGAGAAAATAAAGAGCCTCATCCACAACTACCACAAAAGACTTCAGGCGGTCATTGATGTTAGAGGGGGCAATACACAGTATTAAGAACTGGGGTATGTAAACTTTTGATCAGGGTCATTTGGATGTTTTGTCGTCATTATGATTTAAAAATAGAAAACACAGTTGTTTATCAATAAATGGCTTCACCCAACCACTAACCATGAGTGGGGAAAAAAGTTTTTGTGTTATCATTCATATTCTCTGAAAAAAGGCCAAGAAAGCAAAAATTCTGCCAGGGTATGTAAACTTATGAGCATAACTGTACCTCATATAGTGAAGGCTACATCAGAGGGCAGAGCCTTTTCTTACAAAGCTCCACAGTTATGGGACAGCCTTCCAAGTAATGTTCCGGAATCAGACACAGTCTCAGCATTTAAGTCTAGGCTGAAAACATATCTGTTTAGTCAAGCCTTTTGTTATTGGTGTTTATGAGGTAAAGGTGTAGATCTAGAGGGTCCTCAGACATACAGTGTTTTGGTAAACTGGGATGTATGGATGCTGTCAGTCCCCACTCGCTTGCTCACTCGAGTTTGTTGACGGTGTAGTGGCTGGCTGCTTTATGTCTCGGGGCTCCCTCATGCCTGTGTTACCTTCTGGCTCTCCCCTTTTAGTTATGCTGTCATAGTTAGTTGCCAGAGTCCCTGCTTGTACTCAGTGCAATATGTATACTGTTCCTACTTATTCAGGTGACATTGGGCATACCTAACAACCTGTGTTTTCTTTCCCCCCAAAAAAAATCTGTCCCTCTGAGTTACATGGAGTCAATAGGAAATCTTTTGGTGGAGAGGGTGGAGACCTTGACGGCCTGCAGGGAATCGGCCGTCAGACATTCTGTCGCATGTCCCAGACCTGGTGAAATGTAACTGAATTGTCTTGGCCAGCCCTAAGGGTCCCATCTGCATCTCATCATTGCTGAGGAGTGTGCTCCCATCACCCAATCAAGCATCCAGCCAGAGCAGGTCATGATATTTTTTAACCATATTAACATGCCATTGTTATGTATTATGCCTGATGTAAAGACTCTCGTCTCTGCGAGCCTACCACACAGATTTAATACTTGTCATTTTTAGGGCATACCTAACAACCTGTGTTTTCTCCCCCCCCCCGCCAATCTGTCCCTCTGAGTTACATGTTGGTCCTGGGATTGAGATGCTGGCCTCTTCTGCCCCTCGGACCTGCTTGATCTATCCTGGTGCCCTGTGTCTGGTCGGAGTTTTATCGCATCGCTCCTGTGAAGGATGGCCCCATGAGGACAGTTGAGGGTTACACCTGGAGGATGCTCTGGACTCTTACAGTAATGCTTTTATGGCAGTTGACTTGCTAACTTTAGGACTGCAGTTGTCATGAACAGTTTTGCACTCAAGTTTCCATCAATGAAGAGTTACAACATCAACGAAACTGTCTTCATGTTAAAACTGTTAATGTTATAGTCATGCTGTCTGTTGTTGCCCAAATGAGGATGGGTTCCCTTTTGAGTCTGGTTCCTCTCGAGGTTTCTTCCTCATGTCGTCTGAGGGAGTTTTTCCTTGCCACAGGCTTGCTCATTGAGGATAGATTAGGGACAAAATTAGCTCATGTTGGGGGCGTCGTGGCTCAGGTGGTTAAGGCGCCATACCATGAATGCGGGCGACCCGGGTTCGATTCCGGCCCGAGGTCATTTCCCGATCCCTTCCCGTCTCTCTCTCTCCCGCTCATTTCCTGTCTCTACACTGTCCTATCCAATAAAGGTGCAAAAAGCCCAAAAAAATATCTTAAAAATTAGCTCATGTTTTAAAGGTGGGGTATGAGATTTTTTTCAGGAGTATTTTTTACCATATTGCTTGAAAAGCTCCTCACACCCATGTTGCAAGCAGTACAATAGAAGGTTTGACCCAAAAACGAAATATTTTAATCCAGTCTACAGTGTAAAATAAAGGAAAAACGCCATCCAATCATATCGAGATACCACCTCAAAATGATTGGATACTGACACGTCAATCAGACTGAAGCCCGCGAGCAGCCCGTCCCTTCTGTGTGTGTGTGTGTGTGTGTGTGTGTGTGTGTGTGTGTGTGTGTGTGTGTGAGAGAGAGACAGCGAGCAGAGTGTCACACAGAGCGCAGGATTTTCTCAGTGCGCTCCCTCCAAACAACGGGGATTTACACGAAAATGGAAGGAGATATTCACAAAATTCTTTCACAGTGAGTGCCACAAGGATCTCCTGAACACACTGATGTAATTTTTTTGTCTGTAGTGTAAAAAATGAGGTCACTAGAGCAAGTTAAAAACGAGTGACTTTTCTGCCAAGTTTATAATGGCAGTCTATGGGGCTGCGCGCCTGTCCTCTCCTCACTTTCAGGCTTCTCATTCAAAAACTGCAAGTCCTATTGTGTAGGTAGACACATTGTGTGAATCAGGACAAGTGTGGCTACTACTTTTGAGAAAATTGTGTGTGTGGAGTGAAAATTGGGGCTGAAAACACAGTTTAAATTAGAAACTTTGAGCTATTTTTCCAAGCTCTCTACACTCTGCTCCACTGGTGTGTAACGCAATAGACACCCATTATAAAGGCTGATTTTCTCAGGCTTTATAAGGGGGAGGAGGGGTGGAGACGCGGGGGGTGGGAGCATGGCAAGGGCGGGCGTGTTTCTTTTCAAAATATGGCTTGCGGGAACCGTTATTCCAAAATCTTATACCCCACCTTTAAGTCGTTCAAATTCTGTAAAGCTGCTTTGCGACAATGTTTATTGTTAAAAGCGCTATACAAACAAACTTGACCTGATGTGCAAACAAATGTATTTATTCCACTTGAAAAGGTGCATGTCAAACCAGCTACCAGATTTGGGACACTACAGCTATTTAGTATTTGGCTTCAAACTTGGCAAAAAAAAAAAATTTCACAGCCCTCTCGATGATGCTGCGCGGCCCACTAATGGGCCATGGCCCAGTGGTTGAGAAACAGTGCTGTAGATGATACAGGGGTGAACAAATCAGTAACCTGGGTGTTCAGAATAAGCAGATTTCAGGCAAAAATAATAAATAAATAAATAAATAAATAAATAAATGAATAAAGCAGGTTCAACAACCAGAAAAGGGGGGGGGACTTTTACTTGCTTGGTGGGCTAAATAATTAATTTATCATTTCTCTACCCCTGCCATAATATGAAGAAAGTCAAGTGTACAATATGTAAGTGATGTGCAGAATGTGTGCTTTTCCTCACCCTAGCTTCCAACACAGTGACGTCCATGCCAAAGCTCTGCAGTTGCCTTGCAGCTGCCAGACCAGACACTCCTCCACCAATCACAATCACCTTCCCTGTCTTCTTACCTGCACAGACGAGGTATATATATTATTTTACACCTCTTCACCAATCACCTTCTGTTCTTTACTGCCTACTCAAAAGAGCACCTGCTTACTTGGTAGAGGTTTGACTCTCTTGTAGATGCCAAAATTTATGAGGCCATGCCTCTCCAGGTAGCTGTGGATTCTGTGGACTAGGACAGCATCACCTGTGGGATTGATAAGTGCATATTTCAGTCACGGATCCACAATAAAACAATATGACAGAGCTTGTTTGTCCAGACACACTATATATAAAATTAATGAAAAACAAAGGCTTATGCAGAAGCAGTTTAAAAAATTCATTAGACAATTATTTAAAACCAACATTAAAAATGTTAAACTGTATTAAACACCATATAAACTGACATTTTGCATATACAACCCTGATTCCAAAAAAGTTGGGACAAAGTACAAATAAAAACGGAATGCAATAATTTACAAATCTCAAAAACTGATATTGTATTCACAATAGAACAGACAACATATAAAATGTCGAAAGTGAGACATTTTGAAATTTCATGCCAAATATTGGCTCATTTGAAATTTCATGACAGCAACACATCTCAAAAAAGTTGGGACAGGGGCAATAAGAGGCTGGAAAAGTTAAAGGTACAAAAAAGGAACAGCTGGAGGACCAAATTGAAACTCATTAGGTCAATTGGCAATAGTGTAACATGACTGGGTATAAAAAGAGCATCTTGGAGTGGCAGCGACTCTCAGAAGTAAAGATGGGAAGAGGATCACCAATCCCCCTAATTCTGCGTCGACAAATAGTGGAGCAATATCAGAAAGGAGTTCGACAGTGTAAAATTGCAGAGTTTGAACATATCTACAGTGCACATCATCATCAAAAGATTCAGAGAATCTGGAAGAATCTCTGTGCGTAAGGGTCAAGGCCGGAAAACCATACTGGGTGCCCGTGATCTTCGGGCCCTTAGATGGCACTGCATCACATACAAACATGCTTCTGTATTGGAAATCACAAAATGGGCTCAGGAATATTTCCAGAGAACATCATCTGTGAACACAATTCACCGTGCCATCCGCCGTTGCCAGCTAAAACTCTATAGTTCAAAGAAGAAGCTGTATCTAAACATGATCCAGAAGCGCAGACATCTTCTCTGGGCCAAGGCTCATTTAAAATGGACTGTGGCAAAGTGGAAAACTGTTCTGTGGTCAGACAAATCAAAATTTGAAGTTCTTTATGGAAATCAGGGACGCCGTGTCATTCGGACTAAAGAGGAGAAGGACAACCCAAATTGTCATCAGCGCTCAGTTCAGAAGCCTGCATCTCTGATGGTATGGGGTTGCATTAGTGTGTGTGGCAAGGGCAACTTACACATCTGGAAAGACACCATCAATGCTGAAAGGTATATCCAGGTTCTAGAGCAACATATGCTCCCATCCAGACGACGTCTCTTTCAGGGAAGACCTTGCATTTTCCAACATGACAATGCCAAACCACATACTGCATCAATTACAGCATCATGGCTGCGTAGAAGAAGGGTCCGGGTACTGAACTGGCCAGGCTGCAGTCCAGATCTTTCACCCATAGAAAACATTTGCCGCACCATAAAACGGAAGATATGACAAAAAAGACCCAAGACAGTTGAGCAACTAGAATCCTACATTAGACAAGAATGGGTTAACATTCTTATCCCTAAACTTGAGCAACTTGTCTCCTCAGTCCCCAGACGTTTACAGACTGTTGTAAAGAGAAAAGGGGATGTCTCACAGTGGTAAACATGGCCTTGTCCCAACTTTGAGATGTGTCGTCATGAAATTTAAATATCACCTAATTTTTCCTCTTTAAATGATACATTTTCTCAGTTTAAACATTTGATACATCATCTATGTTCTATTCTGAATAAAATATGGAATTTTGAAACTTCCACATCATTGCATTCTGTTTTTATTTACAATTTGTACTTTGTCCCAACTTCTTTGGAATCGGGGTTGTAAATTTACTTTCCCTTTTTAAGTAGTAAATATGACAGTCATGCTACTAGTCTGATCATGAAATAACTTGTGAGATAAAGCAATTAGCTAATGTCAAATGGATAAATTGGAGTGTGATGATCTTACTGTTGTAAGGTGCCTCCAGCTGTTGCACTGTAGACTCAAATGTAAGCTGGATCTTTGGGTTATCCAACCAGAGCTGAAGCTAGAAAGACAGATGAGAGAAAAACAATTATTTGCATTCATCCAACCAGCCGCTGAGCATTTAAAAGTGGTCATTAGAAGCAACTAAGACAGTAACTGAGGAATCTGGAGAGATCCAAGGTTCAGATGTGCTGTGGTTGTTCACAGAACAACCACAGCACAAATCTGGGCTTTATGTACAAGTGGTTAGAAGAAAGCCATCATTGTAGAAAAAAATAATAAAAGCCATAGGAAATTCTATTTGAAGTTTGCCAGAAGAAACTTACTTTCAAACATGCAAAACGGTTCTCTAGTCTCACGAGACCAAAACTAAAACTTTGTGGCCTCTGAAAGTGTGTATTTGGTGCTTCGAATCACCCTGAGAACACCTTGCAATAAAGCATGGTGGTGGTAGCACTGTGTTGTGGGAATGCTTTTCATCAGCAGGGACAAGAAAACTGGTCAAGGTCAAAGCATATACAGTTGTGCTCATAAGTTTACATACCCTGGCAGAATCTATGATTCTTTGACCATTTTTCAGAGAATATGAATGATGATAACAAAAACATCTTTTCCACTCATGCTTAGTGGTTGGGTGAAACCATTTATTGTCAAACGACTGTGTTTTCTCTTTTTAAATCATAATGACAACAGAAACTACCCAAATGACCCTGATCAAAAGTTCACATACCCTGGTGATTTTGGCCTGATAACATGCACAGAAGTTGACACAAATGGGTTTGAATGGCTACTAAAGGTAACGTCCTCACCTGTGATCTGTTTGCTTGTAATTAGTGTGTGTGCATAAAAGCTGAGTGAGTTTCTGGGATCCAGACAGACTCTTGCATCTTTCATCCAGCCACTGACATTTCTGGATTCTGAGTCATGGGGAAAGCAAAAGAATTGTCAATGGATCTACGGGAAAAGGCAGTTGAACTGTATAAAACAGGAAAGGAATACAAAAAGATATCCAAGGAATTGATGATGCCAGTCAGCAGTGTTCAAACTGTGATTAACAAATGGAAAATCAGGGGCTCTGTTAAAACCAAGCAAATGCCACAAAGTATCTCGCCTACAATACGCCAAACAGCACAGAGACAAGCCTCAAAACTTCTGGAACAAGGTAATTTGGAGTGATGAGACCAAAATTGAACTTTTTGGCCACAACCATAAACGTTACATTTGGAGAGGTGTCAACAAGGCCTATGATGAAAGGAACACCATTCCTACTGTAAAGCACGGAGGTGGATCGCTGATGTTTTGGGGATGTGTGAGCTACAAAGGCACAGGAAACTTGGTCAAAGTTGAAGGAAAGATGAATGCAGCATGTTATCAGCAAATACTGCAGGCAAATTTGCACTCATCAGCCCGGAAGCTGTGCATGGGACATACTTGGACGTTCCAACATGACAGCGATCCAAAACACAAGGCCAAGTCGACCTGTCATTGGCTACAGCAGAACAAAGTGAAGGTTCTGGAGTGGCCATCTCAGTCTCCTGACCTCAATATCATTGAGCCACTCTGGGGAGATCTCAAGCGCGCAGTTCATGCAAGACAGCCCAGGAATTTACAGGAACTGGAGGCTTTTTGCCAAGAAGAATGGGCAGCTTTACCATCTGAGAAAATAAAGAGCCTCATCCACAACTACCACAAAAGACTTCAGGCTGTCATTGATGTTAGAGGGGGCAATACACGGTATTAAGAACTGGGGTATGTAAACTTTTGATCAGGGTCATTTGGATGTTTTTTGTCGTCATTATGATTTAAAAATAGGAAACACAGTTGTTTATCAATAAATGGCTTCACCAAACCACTAACCATGAGTGGGGAAAAAGTTTTTGTGTTATCATTCATATTCTCTGAAAAAAGGCCAAGAAAGCAAAAAATTCTGCCAGGGTATGTAAACTTATGAGCACAACTGTACATAGAGCCATGGCCTCACTTTCGTTTATAAATGCCTTGAGACCTCAAGAATGGCACAGGAATAGTTTTAAGCATTAACAATAAATCTAAATATAGTAATTTTTACGATTAAAGTAATTTATATAGGTAGCGATCTGAGTGAATGACCTTGATGTCCGTAACGTCACAGCAGGAAGTCTATCGGTCTCCTCGCCATTTCCGCTATACTAAAACATAGACCTGACTGCAACTCCAAGCGTCCATTTTGAGCTAATTTATTACCATGCCACGTAGATATTGCTGCACCCACCAGCAACACGACAGAAGGTGGATTTATGTTGCATTCATGGTCCAAGAATGTTCAAACTGCAAAGATTTGGCCACGTTTTGCGAGAAGTTCACAGGCACATTGGGCGCCTACGAAGTGGTCTCTCCTCTGCTCTGCACATTTTACTGAAGACTCGTACGAGACTTCTGATCTGTTGAGGAGCGTTGGCTATGCATACCATCTGTCATCATGTGAAACATAAGATCTCTCCCTAATAAGATGGATGAGCTAACGGCGCTAACCAGGGTGCAGAGGGAATACCGGGAGCGTAGCCTTATGTGCTTCACAGAGACTTGGCTGAATGAACTCTCACCTGACTCACACATCACTCTGGACGGATTTCAACTCGTGAGAGCAGACAGGAAAGCCAAGGAGAGCAGTAAGAGGAAAGGAGGGGGTATAGCGATGTTTGTGAATGACAGATGGTGTAACCCGGGGCACATCAGGGTAAAGGAGCAGTATTGCGGTAAAAACATTGAACTGCTAGCGGTTAGCATTCGGCCATATTACCTCCTGAGGGAATTCTCGCACGTTATCGCGATAACTGTGTACATCCCCCCCCCAGCGGCCGATGCTGCTGCAGCCTGTGAGCTCTTACACACTACAGTGTCAAAGCTTCAGACATCACACCCCCAGTCCCTGCTACTAACCTCCAGTGACTTCAATCATGCTTCCCTGTCCTCCACTCTCCCAACCTTCACTCAGTATGTGAAATGCCACACCAGAGACAATAGAACTTTGGATTTAATGTATGTGAACACCAAGGATGCATATAGCTCATCACCCCTACCCCTGCTGGGCTGTTCTGACCACAGTCTGGTTCACTTGTCTCCTACATACATACCTATGGTGAACAAACAACCACCCACCAAGAGGTATGTAAGGAGCTGGTCTGAGGAGACCAGTATGGCACTGAGGGACTGCTTTGACACCACGGACTGGGTAGTGTTGTGTGAACCTCAGACACTGATAGCCTGACAACCTGCATCGTGGATTACATTAATTTCTGTGTTGAAAACACTGTGCCAGTCAGGAAGGTACGGTGTTTTCCCAACAATAAACCCTGGGTGACCTCTGAACTAAAAGCCCTATTAAACGAGAAGAGGGTTTTTAAATCTGGCAACAAGGAGGAGATGAGGAGAATGCAGAGGGAGCTGAAGAGGGGGATAAGGAGAGGCAAGGACAGCTACAGGAGGAAGCTGGAGGAGCGCCTCAAGGGAAGCAACACCGGAGAGGTATGGAGAGGCCTGAAAACCATCTCTGGCCACACAAAGGACAGTGGGAGGGGCCCTGTATCTGGGGGCCAGGACTGAGCAAATGAGTTGAATCTCTTTTTCAACAGATTTGACTGTGCCACCCCACCCTCCCCCACTCACCATAGTCCTGAACTGTCTGTGATATCACTCCACCCCCCCCCCCCCCCCTTCCCTCATAATACCTCTGACACCAACAGCTCCCTCCTCACACCCCATCACCCCCCTGGATTGGTCTAGCTCCCTGCCAGACCAATCCACACACTCCACCCCCGACCTCACTCTACAGGAGTCACACCTCAGCTACACCCCTCACCTCTCCATAACAGCTGATCAGGTGTTGAAGGAGCTGAGGAGGATCAAGACGAGGAAAACTGTTGGCCCTGATGGTATCAACTCCAGACTGCTTAAGGACTGTGCAGATCAGGTCTGTGGGATTCTTCTGTACATTTTCAACCTGAGCCTCAGTCTGGAGAAAGTTCCACTTCTGTGGAAAACATCATGTGTGGTTCCAGTTCCCAAGACTGCGCACCCCAGGGAGCTCAACCACTTTTGGCCAGTAGCTTTAACATCTCACCTAATGAAGATCATGGAGAGGATTGTTCTCTCCCACCTCCGACACCTGGTGAACAGCGAGGTGGACCCCCTGCAGTTCGCATATCGACCGGGCATTGGTGTGGATGACGCTGTTATTTACCTGCTACACCGGTCACTTTTGCACCTGGAGGGCACTGGGAGCAATGTGAGAATCATGTTCTTTGACTTCTCCAGTGCTTTCAACACAATCCAGCCATCACTGCTTAGGGGGAAGCTGGAGGGAGCTGGTGTCGACTGCCACCTGGCTGCATGGATCATCGACTACCTCATGAACAGGCTGCAGTATGTGAGGCTCTGCGACTGCGTGTCTGATGTGGTAGTCTGCAGCACAGGGGCTCCACAGGGTACAGTGCTCTCTCCTTTCCTCTTTACACATCTGACTTCAGCTACAACACGGACAGCTGCCACCTCCAGAAGTTCTCAGATGATACAGCCATCGTTGGACGTGCGTCAGAGGGGGACAATCCGGAGTACAGAGAGGTCATCACCAACTTTGTTGCCTGGTGCGAACTGAACCACCTGTGCATCAACGCCAGCAAGACAAAGGAGGTGGTGATCGATTTCAGAAGGACGGTTCCTCAAATTGCACCAGTGAACATCCAGGGTTTGGACATTGAGATTGTGGAGGTGTACAAATACCTGGGTGTTCACCTCAACAACAAACTGGACTGGACTAACAACACAGATGTCCTGTACAAGAAGGGCCAAAGTCATCTCCACCTGTTGAGAAGACTGAGGCCTTTTGATGTGTGCAGGACACTGCTTAGGACTTTTTATGACTCTGTGGTAGCATCAGCAATTTTCTATGCTGTGGTCTGCTGGGGCTGTGGAAGTTCAGAGAGGGACAGGAAGAAACTTAAACTGGTCAGAAGGGCTGGCTCAGTCTTGGACTGTCCTCTGGACTCCATTGAGGTGGTGGGTGAGAGGAAGATGTTAGCCAAGCTGACATCAATCATGGATAACCCCTCTCACCCCCTGCATGAGGCTGTGGGGGCTTTAAAGCAGCTCTTTTAGTAGTAGACTGCTACACCCACAGTGTAAGGAGGAGAGATACCGCAGGTCATTCGTACCTGCTGCTGTCAGACTGTATAACACCCACAACTTGTAATGTAGCACCAATAACCTGTTTGTCATTATATTTGCACTACTTCACCACTATTACCTCTGCAATCTCTCATTGATGCAAATATATGCAATAATATAGGCCTTAAACTATTTTTATGCATACTTATACAGGTAGTCATCGACTTACGACCGATCGACTTTACGACCGTCTGGTCATGACTGGCAAGTATTTCCCAGCTGAGCTAGCTGAGTGTACGATAGTTTCCGCCCCAGCTCCCGGCAGCGCCCAGCATCCAGCCAGTGTTGCCAGATACTGCTGACGGTTTCCAGCCCAAAATATGTTCAAAACCTGCCAAAATGCACTTAAAACTGCCCAATCTGGCAACACTGCATCCAGCCTCTTCAATTATGTGTGCAGTGTTTCACTGGACAAACAACGAGCGAGCTACAGCACGCGTACGGCTTAACCAGATCTTGTGCTATAACGTGCGCAGCTGGTAATCAAAGTAACTTTCACTTTTCTGCTCTGTTACACTGTTCTGTGTCCAATGTCCAAAATGAAAAGTTAGTTTTCAACTGTTCAGCTAAAAAAAATGTAATTAAAACGATTGGTGTTGTTGAAATGTGTTTGCAATTTATTTATAATCAAAAACTGATACAGGTGGATGAAAGAGTGATAGTGTGATAAAGTCCTATACTAGTATGACTGAGTGATAAGAAGTCCTAGTGAATGCTTGATAAGTAGACAAAAATAATTAGGTGCATTTTTCGGCGCATGCTGCGCGCACGCACTATGGCTCAAAATAATATACCGGCAAGAAATAAAAAAAGTTACTTTCACCCCTGAGTATGCAGTGTTTGACTTAAACCAAATAATGAGCCATGGTAATGAAATAAGAAAATGTTGATAAAATAAGACTTTAAGATGATTACAATATCATTACACATCACAATATACTTACGTTCATTTAACATAGGCCAACTTACGACCAGATCGGTTTACGACCGGTCAGTCGTAACCAAACGCAGTCGTAAGTCGATGACTACCTGTATATTATATATCTCACACACACACACACACAGTCTACCTGTAATGTGCAATTTTTCCGAGCCTCTCAATAAGGCAACTTTTCTATACTTTTTCACAGTAGATAATGCAAATAGCCCTCTGTATTTAATCTTTCGTTTGTCTAATTTTTATTTCAGTTTTATTTGTTATCTGTATGACATTTTCTTGCTACTGTAACACGTGAATTTCCCCGATGTGGGATGAATAAAGTGAATCTATAAGCCCGTATTAAAAAATGGTGCAGTATCAACAATTAAAGGAAAAAAAAAAAAGTATTTTTTTAAAAAGGAAAGTTCAGTTGCACCAGTCGTCCCGGAGTGTGAGCCGAGGGTTGTTGGTAAAACCCGGGACGGAATGGGACATATCGCTCGGGCAGTGACCTCCCCGCGGTTGTTGCTAAAACAGGTGATGTCCTGTTCCGTCCCAGGCTTTCGTAATTGCCCAAGCCAAGCAGTAATGGTGGAGTACTCCGTATGGACAAAACAGTGAATGAGTGGAACAGCCGTCTTATTTCTAAACTGGATATTGCTGCCATCTCGCCCTTACGTGAAAAGAAGCGAATGAACGGAGAACTGGATGAAAAACTGAAAGCCAGATTGTTTTGAAACAATCGGCCACAAGATCGGCCTTCAAGAAGCAAGAACACAGACTGGTAAGCTCTGACTCTTATTTGCATAAAAAACAAACAAAAACACCATGTTTTTGTTGTATTTCTTACTTTCACCATAAATTTATTTATATGACTTTGGTTGATAGCTGTAAAAAAGGCCTCAGCCTTAAAACCGGTTACTGCAGTGATGTCACGACTCCGGGCTAGCTGGTTCAGCTCGAATGCCAATTTATTATATATATATATATATATATATATATATATATATATATATATATATATATTTTTTTTTTTTTTTCTTTTTAATTCCCATTTATGCAGCATACAAGAGTCAAGGATGGAGATACTATCCACTCAGAAATTTATTTAAAAATAAAGGTTCTGCGGGCGGCACGGTGGTGTAGTGGTTAGCGCTGTCGCCTCACAGCAAGAAGGTCCTGGGTTCGAGCCCCGGGGCCGGCGAGGGCCTTTCTGTGTGGAGTTTGCATGTTCTCCCCGTGTCCGCGTGGGTTTCCTCCGGGTGCTCCGGTTTCCCCCACAGTCCAAAGACATGCAGGTTAGGTTAAATGGTGACTCTAAATTGACCGTAGGTGTGAATGTGAGTGTGAATGGTTGTCTGTGTCTATGTGTCAGCCCTGTGATGACCTGGCGACTTGTCCAGGGTGTACCCCGCCTTTCGCCCGTAGTCAGCTGGGATAGGCTCCAGCTTGCCTGCGACCCTGTAGAAGGATAAAGCGGCTACAGATAATGAGATGAGATGAGATGAGGTTCTGCGTATCTGCTTTAAGGGATGGATATCAGAAAGGAAAATTTGTTCCAGTCTTCCAGGGGTGAAACTGCATGGCTGCCAGTGGCAAGTAAAAACTGACCAAGGTGACTAAAAGTTGAGGTTTGGTTGCCCAAAGGGCAACTATTATCTGAGAAGTACGAAAAAATTACAATAAAAATTAAATAAAAAAGGTTCCTTCCTTGGAGTACCTTTCATTTTCTTTGTTTTCCTTTCCTCAACTCTAAGTTCATGAATTCTAGTAAAAGTTTAGTTCTAAAAAGTGTAAAATTCAAAGCTGTTTGAGAGTTTTCAGCTTGCGCCATGATACCCACTGCTGTGTCTGAAATTACTCACGACTTACTATATAGTGGATTATATAGCAAGTTCGCCATTTTGGAGTGCTGTATAGTGAGACCCTCCACCTATAGACCCTTTTCACTCACGTGACCTTTGTAAACACGACTGCCATTTTGGACATGAAGAAATAACGGTTTATGGCACAGACCCTTTCGGTTCTCGCTCATCTAGCTGCTACAATGACTGCTTAGACTGCAACAATAATACCTAACACATATTTAAGTATCCGTCGTAAAGACGTGAAACTCGTCAAGTGACGAGTGTGTTCATTGATAAGCTAACACAATCTAAAAGTAGACATACCATCACACTGCCCTGGCGCTGTGTACAGTTTACCTTCTATGGTTCGTGCACTCACTATTTGCCATTACTTTCTCCAACCCAGTGTTCGAACTATGCCGATATTTTCGAGGGGGTCCCTTTTTTCCCCCTGGGGTGGGGGTGGGGTGTGTGTGTGTGTGTGTGTGTGTGTGTGTGTGTGTGTGCTTGCGCTTGTCTCAGAGCGTAGATCTCCAAACACATGAGAAGCCTATCTTTCACACATATCACGCGGACTCCACACACGCATCGCGTCTGAAGTCATAACTCATCAGGGGAAATCGTGTCCGCATTGGCATGTTCAAAAAAACAACCTCGCATCAACAATGATACCACACGCAAGAAAAAAAAAAAAAAAAAGTCAGGCTACTCAACACATCTGATCCACAGCAGCACCAAAGCATCACTGGAAATCATGTCAACAACCAATCTTCCATTTCAACACGCGTTAAACAAATGGCACCACAAACATGAACAAATCGGTCAGGCTACCGATTCCAAACCCACAGCAGACGAATAATTAAATGCATCTTACCTTAAAGCAGAATCGACCACAAAGGAAGTGTGTTGGCACACTTCCTTTCTACTAGTTTGTGTCCCCAACCTGGCAGCAGCAGTCGTTGTCATATCGGTTTACTTTATCTTTGATGTAAACACAACACTTCGGATATGCAAATGCTTCCCGTTACACACGATTGCTATGTCAATAAACATCACTTTGCCAATATTTTAGAGACCATCCATCTTCTCCGTCGGTCAGCATCTGTCAGGATCCGATAAAATGATAAATCTTGCCTTGTGTGTTGATGGTTACTACATCCAGGTGCACAACAATATAATGGCATGATGGAAGTCTTGCTGAAAGTAAAAATTTTCTTTGATGGCTATATTCCTTTCAATGCTTCGCCGTCGTTCCTCGTTGTTGGCTGTGGTAGACTCAGTAGTCTACCACAGCCAACAACGAGGTCAAACGAGCGTTTGTCGTGACGTCACGTGAAAAGGGTCCACATCATGGACTCATAGTATTGTAACTCTCAGTAATACTGTTGTGCATTTTCACAAAGCTGTAAAACCCGTTTCATAAGGACCGTTAAGTATTTTAGATTGAGTATAGCAGTAGTTTGTTTTTCCTTATGACAACAGGCACAAGACAAATTTATAAGTTGTGGTGCGAAAATGGCAATAATATTTTAGTGTGTTGGGGGTGAATGGACGGAGGAAGAAAGACATTATAAACGGACATTCAAGTACAATGAAAAATAGTAACAACAGAAAATAAGCTCAAATAGAACAAGACACATAAAATACAAAAATAAAGTTACAGTGCACAGCGAGGAATTCATCAAAAGCCTCAAATTTGATTTCATAAAAGGCAGCGGCAAAGAAAAAAGTATTCAGCCTTGATTTAAAAGAACTGAAAGATGTCGCAGACACAAAGTACTCTGTATTTATTAATGTGGGAAATGTTTACCACAAAAATACATGCACATATTTATTATTTTTGAACACCCACCAGCCGAATGATCTGGCATGTTTTAAAAGGTCATAGGAAACAGTCGGAGGTGAAACGTAAAATATCAACTTTATTGTCTAGAAGAACGACCCAAAAAGAGAATTCAATCTTCCTAGTATCTAATTTGCACCCTAAAATTGAATAAAATGGTTAAAATGTACCGTTTTGCCCAATTTCCGAAGGTTTGTTTACATCTCACTTATGCATACTTTCACCGCCAGGGGATAGTCATCGTGACGTCATTTAAGCCAAACAGACTGGGAGCAGCTCTATGTTTACTTGCGAACCGAGCACCCATGTATGGACTTTGGTCATGAGAGGTTGTGTAAAACATGTCTGAAAGCGATAGCGATTTTGAAGTAGGAACTCTCCAAATTAAATATCGAGAGGTGAAACCATACATGTATGAACCTATGGTGAAGCAGTCGGTGAATGTGGCTCACTGGTTTGACCGTGCAGCCTTGGAATTGGACAGCGACTCGGCCGACTCTGATCGCGGTGACCCCGGACCTCAACAAGACTTGCACCCAAACGATTTAGCCTGGTAATTATGATAAATTCCTACTTTTGTCGTAATACTAAATAAAAGCCCTTTTGAAGAATAATTAAACCACCCTCCCTAGTGGATATAGGTAACGATTACTGGACAGTGCGCCGGTAGGCCACATTAGCCTGCCATCCGCGGCATTATATTTATAGCCTATTCTAAGCGAGGAAATATCCCTTTGTCTCATTTCCACAATGATTGTACAGGATCCCTCAGGATTCTTGACTTGTCAATGGCAAGCAAAAGTAAAAATGTTTACCTCCAATCTTCTCCTTTTTGCTTGAGCGTTGCTGGTCCGTTTCTTCTTTGACTGCTTGATTTTGTTTCACGCGCACAATCCACTCTCTCCGCCTAGTCTCCTCTTCTGGAAAAAGCCAACCGTCTGGCTTCACGCGCACAATCCACTCTCTCTGCCTCATCTCCTCTTCCAGATTGTGTGGCTTCATGCACACAATCCACTCTCTCTGCCTCGTCTCCTCTTTCGGAAAAAGTCAACCCTCTCGCTCCGCCTCTTCTTTTTCAGAAAAAGCCAACCCTCTCGCTCCACCTCTTCTTTTTCAGAAAAAGCCAACCCACTCGCTCCGCCTCTTCTTCTTCGGAAAAAGCCAATCCTCTCGCTCCGCCTCTTCTCCTCTTCCGGAAAAAGCCAATCCACGCGCTCTGCCTCTTCTCCTCTCTCGGAAAAAGGTAAAAACTTCTTCCTGAACCGGTCCTGTTGTTACAGTTCACTGCACAACAATAAAGCATGTTTTTTTCTTTGGAAATTCCTGAACGCACATCTGCACTCAAGCCGAATGGCAATGCAAGTAAATGTAAGTGTACTCAACTCAAGCGGTTTGTTTGGCTTAAATGACATCACGCGCCGAGTGGTCACGAAAATAGCCGAACAGAAATTCGCCACGATCTGCGCTAACTTATTTTAATTATGACTTATTAACAATACTTCTTGGGACCAGAAGAAAATTACAGAGGATTTAACATATAAAAAGTTTCAAATATGCCACCATTTCAAATATGACACCAGATCTTGGAGTGGACTTCCTGGTTTACGCACTTCCTGCTTCCTGAGTTGTTCGCGCCGAGTCCTTTTTTCCCGCGAGTGCCAGCGTTAATTACTAATCCTTTTTTAACTTTTTTTCTACAAATAAATTTCCAGTATCCTCTTCATTTTTATTGTACTGTCGCTTTCATTTTTGTACTTTTTACTTTCGCTTTCCTTTTTCCGTTTTTTTCTCTTTCTTTTTTCGGAAGAACGCAGAGACCGGAAGCTTTCTTTTTCTCTCCTCCTGTGTAAAGACCACAAGCGGAGGCCATCCACATCTGATCTGCTTTAATATCAACAGATCTTCATTTAAGGTACGTGAATCTTTTCATCATGGCACACCTTCAGCCTGTTCAGTGTGCTGAGTGCAGGATGTTTAGTCATTCTTCCTCAGTCACTAGCGATAGCTTTATTAGCTTTACTTGTGACAAGTGCAGATTAGTTAGCTCTCTGACGGAGAAGATTACAGTGCTAGAAGCGCGTGTCCAGGCTTTAGAGCAGGTTAGTGAGCGTGAGAACAGTGTAGTTTCTGTTAGGGAAAGTCTGGATGCCCTAGGTAGAGTGAGCAATCCCCCAACTCCGGCATTAGAGCCCTTACAGCGGGGCGAATGGGTGACGGCTCGGTGGCATAAGCGTAGAGCCAAAGCTACCGCTGAGGCTCGCCCACGGGAGCACCACTCCTCTCCGCATCATGTGTCGAACAGGTTTGCTCTCCTTAGTGATGCACCCACTGAGAAACCTGAACCTCTAACCTCTGGTTATAGGGGACTCTATCATACGGCACGTGAAATTAGCTCAGCCTTTAGGGGCACCAGCAGCTTTAGTCAGGTGTATACCGGGAGCCAGGGCGCCGGACATAGCAGGTAATCTTAGGGTCCTAGGCAAGCACAGGTTCTCAAAGATAGTTATCCATGCAGGAGCTAATGATATACGCCTTCGTCAGTCTGAGGTTACTAAGAGTAACTTTGTAGAGGTGTTTAAATTAGCGAAGGCGATGTCCGATGCTGTAGTATGCTCTGGCCCCATCCCAATGCGGCGTGGCGATGTAGCTTACAGCAGGTTATGGTCGCTGAACTGCTGGTTGTCCAGGTGGTGCTCTGAAAACAGTGTGGGCTTTATAGATAATTGGGCTAATTTTGAGGGCACTGCTGGCCTGTTAGGGCGGGACGGTATCCATCCCACTCGGGAAGGTGCTGCTCTCATTTCCTGCAGCATAGGTCATAGTCTCAGAACAGGCCTAGTTCATTTCTGACAATCCAGAGCCAAGGCCAGGGAGCAGACGAACAGGCTAAACCGACTGCTAGCTGCACAGAGTCGTCACTCAGGGCCCACTACATCGAGACTGTGTCTGTTCCCCGAGCTCAACAAAAAGGTAGAAATTTTCAGAGACTTTGTTCCAGTAACCTATTGAATATAAAATTAGATCATACTGACTGTACAGCTGCTGCCAGCACCTTTGATCTAAAGGTGGGGCTATTAAATATTAGATCTCTTACATCTAAAGCGCTAATGGTTAATGAACTCATTACTGATCAGGAGTTTAATGTACTGTGTTTAACAGAAACATGGATTAAGCCAAATGAATATATAGCATTAAATGAAGCGAGTCCTCCTGGATACAGTTATATACACCAGCCTCGTCTAACTGGCAGAGGAGGAGGCGTCGCGGTTATTTATAACGATTATCTAGGTGTAACACAAAAACCTGGTTATAAATTTAATACATTTGAAGTTCTTCATACTCATAAGCCTCGAAAAATAAGTCTACCCAGTTAATTCCATTGCTTATTATTTACAGGCCCCCGGGGCCATATTCTGAGTTTCTTTCTGAATTTGCAGATTCTCAGATCTGGTTATTTCCTTAGACAAAGCTTTAGTTGTCGGAGATTTTAATATTCACTTCGATAACCCAGAAGACCCTTTAAAAACAGCGTTTGTGTCCATCTTAGATTCAGTCGGGATTAAGCAGAATGTCATAGGACCGACCCATAATGGTGGTCACACCCTTGATCTAATACTAACATTCAGATTAAACGTAGACAATATAGTCATATGTCCACAGTCTGAAGTTCTCAGATCATTGTCTCATCTCATTCAAAATATATGTCTGAGTAATAATATATGCACCTCACCACACTACTGTATTAAACGTACTTTCACGTCAACTACTGCACAGAGCTTTATAAATGATCTCCCAGAGCTGTCAACTTTGATTGGGTCACTGTCAGCCCCTGCAGAACTTGATCAGGCAACTGAATGCTTAGAGTCAACATTCCGCCATACTTTAGATAATGTAGCTCCTCTAAAAAGGAAAATGGTCAGAGACAAAAAATTAGCACCCTGGTATAATGATGACACTCGCACATTAAAACAGACCACTCGAAAATTGGAACGTAAATGGCGTCAAACAAAATTGGTAGTGTTCAAATTAGCTTGGAAGGAGAGCTTCCTGAAGTATAGAAAAGCTCTTAGTGCTGAAAGATCAACATATTTCTCCTCCCTAATAGAAGATAACAAAAATAATCCTAGATTCCTATTTAATACTGTAGCAAAATTAACCAGGAATAAGTCCACTATCAACACATGCACACCTGCAGTATGTAGTAGCAACGACTTCATGAATTTTTTTAATGACAAAATTGAGAATATCCGACAAAAAATTCAAACTACTAATTTAAGGTTAGACAATGAAAGTGACCTTGTAGTTAACAATATAACTATCAGATCATCAGTTAGAATGTTTTACTCCCCTAAAAGAAACTGAATTACTTTCATTAATCTCTACATCAAAAGCCTCAACTTGCGTACTAGATCCCTTACCGACACATCTATTCAAACAGATAATGCCTGGAGTAATTGAACCGCTTCTAAAAATAATAAATTCTTCTCTTATGATTGGCTATGTACCCAAATCCTTTAAACAGGTTATCAAACCCCTGATTAAAAAACCTGACCTTGATCCCTGTCAGCTGTCCAATTATCAGCCAATATCAAACCTCCCCTTTATCTCCAAGATCCTTGAAAAAGCTGTGGCACAGCAGTTATGCTCATATTTACATAGGAATAACATCCATGAAATGTATCAGTCAGGATTTAGACCTCATCATAGCACAGAGACAGCACTGGTTAAGGTGGTAAACGACCTACTGTTGGCGTCTGATCAGGGCTGTGTCTCGCTACTTGTGTTGCTTGACCTTAGTGCAGCATTTGATACCATTGATCATTCCATTCTTCTGGATAGACTAGAAAATGTTGTGGGAGTTAAGGGAATGGCCCTCTCCTGGCTCAGGTCTTATCTAACTGATCGTTATCAGTATGTTGATATAAATGGTGATATTTCTAGACGTACTGAGGTAAAGTTTGGTGTTCCACAAGGTTCTGTCTTGGGTCCACTGCTTTTTTCTCTATATATGTTACCTCTGGGCGATATTATTTGTAAACATTGTATTAGTTTCCACTGTTATGCTGATGACACACAGTTGTATGTCTCTGCAAAACCTGATGAGAGACACCAGCTTAATAGAATTGAGGAATGTGTTAAGGACATTAGACACTGGATGCTTATTAATTTCCTTCTGCTTAACTCTGACAAGACTGAAGTGCTTGTGCTAGGACCACATACAGCTAGAAGTAAGTTTTCTGATTACACAGTGACTCTGGATGGCCTTTCTATTTCTTCACGTAAAGCAGTAAAAGACCTCGGAGTGATTATTGACCCCAGTCTTTCATTCGAAACTCACATTGATAACATCACCCGGATAGCTTTCTTTCATCTCAGAAATATTGCAAAGATAAGAAATTTAATGTCATTGCATGATGCAGAAAAACTAGTCCATGCTTTCGTTACCTCCAGGTTGGATTATTGTAATGCCTTACTGTCTGGATGTTCCAATAAATGCATAAGCAAGCTCCAGTTAGTTCAAAATGCAGCAGCAAGAGTCCTTACTAGAACTAGAAAATATGACCACATCACGCCTGTCTTATCCACACTGCATTGGCTCCCAATCAAATTTCGTATTGATTATAAAATACTACTATTGACCTTTAAAGCACTAAATGGTCTCGCACCACAGTACCTGAGTGAACTTCTGCTCCTCTATGACCCGCCACGCCTACTTAGATCAAAAGGTGCAGGCTATCTGCTGGTACCTTGTATAGTGAAGGCTACATCAGGGGGCAGAGCCTTTTCTTACAAAGCCCCACAGTTATGGAACATCCTTCCATAATATTCGGGAATCAGACACAGTCTCAGCATTTAAGTCTAAGCTGAAAACATATCTGTTTAGTCAAGCCTTTTGTTAATGGTGTTTATGAGGTAAAGGAGTAGATCTGGAGGGTCCTCAGACATAGAGTGTTTTGGTAAACTGGGATGTATGGATGCTGTCAGTCCCCACTCGCTTGCTCACTCGAGTTTGTTGACGGTGTAGTGGCTGGCTGCTTTATGTCCCGGGGCTCCCTCATGCCTGTGTTACCTTCTGGCTCTCTCCTTTTAGTTATGCTGTCATAGTTAGTTGCCGGAGTCCCTACTTGTACTCGGTGCAATATGTATACTGCTCCTACTTATTCAGGTGACATTGGGCATACCTAACAACCTGTGTTTTCTTTCCCTCCCCCCACCCCAAATCTGTCCCTCTGAGTTACATGGAGTCAACAGGAAATCTTTTGGTGGAGAGGGTGGAGACCTCGACTGGCTATCGTAGCCTGCAGGGAATCGGCCGTCAGACATTCTGTCGCATGTCCCAGACCCAGTGAAATGTAACTGAACTGTCTTGGCCAGCCCTAAGGGTCCCATCTGCATCTCATCATTGCTGAGGAGTGTGCTCCCATCACCCAATCAAGCATCCAGCCAGAGCAGGTCATGATATATTTTACCATATTAACATGCCATTGTTGTGTTATGCCTGATGTAAAGACTCTCGTCTCTGCGAGCCTACCACACAGATTTAATACTTGTCATTTTTAGGGCACACCTAACAACCTGTGTTTTCTTTCTCTCTCTCCCCCCCCCCCCCGATCTGTCCCTCTGAGTTACATGTTGATCCTGGGATTGAGATGCTGGCCTCTTCTGCCCCTCGGACCTGCTTGATCCATCCTGGTGCCCTGTGTCTGGTCGGAGTTTTATCGCACCGCTCCTGTGAAGGACGGCCCCATGAGGACAGTTGAGGGTTATACCTGTTAAAACTGTTAATATTATAGTCAGGCTGTCTGTTGTTGCCCAAATGAGGATGGGTTCCCTTTTGAGTCTGGTTCCTCTCGAGGTTTCTTCCTCATGTCGTCTGAGGGAGTTTTTCCTTGCCACCGTCGCCACAGTCTTGCTCATTGGGGATAGATTAGGGATAAAATTAGCTCATGTTTTAAGTCATTCAAATTCTGTAAAGCTGCTTTGCGACAATGTTTATTGTTAAAAGCGCTATACAAATAAACTTGATTTGATTTGAAATATGCATAAAATTAAAATCGTTGCCCATGAGCTTTAATTGTGTGACAGTAATGACGTAAATAACAGCGTGGCGGAGTAGTGTCCAGAAATGTTTTTTCATTTTACCAATGAGCTCATTATATACTCCTTTAAATAGAATTCCCTAGATAGTAAGTAGAGAGTAATGAGTGAGTGAGTGAGTGATTTCGGACACAGCACACAACTTTCCCGAAGTTGTTACCATAACAAAACTAGGAACTTTCAAAACCATTTTATTAGTCACTGAAAATGATATTGTCAGAGTTGCAGGTATATGTGTAGAGCATAATTACAACTGATATAAATGGTCGTATTTATGAAAGTTGCATTGTCATATAATGCATGACCACATGACACACTACAGTGTAGTACCGGTACACTGACCACAAAACAACTTATCAAGAAATTATTACTATTTTAGCAACTGCAATCTGAGCTCACTGGGGAATTTTAAGAAAACTGTCACAGGACAGAAAAGTCTGAAATGTTATCTGTCCTTCCAAATTTCAGCCTGTCCGAATGACAGGCAAAAGGCCCGGAACAATGTGGCTGGGGGTCCGGAGGCCACCTTAGGACCCCGAAAGCTGAAGGGCTTTAGATGCCTCGAGATGGCTTCTCAGCTATTTCCAGGCACATTTTTGTGATCTTCAAAGGCCAAATTACACCTGGCATTAGTTGCTAATTACACTACAAATTGAATATAATTTACAAGAAAATGTCAGAAGTTTCAAGAAAAACATGCTTAAAGTTATACCCAAGAAAATCGTAGCACAGACAGGTCAGTTCCATGTCTAGAGAAGGGGGGGGGCAAGGATGTTCCAGTTGGTTACAACTTACTGGTCCTCATATATTGGTACTATAATAACACTCATGAAACATTATGTCCACAATGACTATTTTTATACTACGTTTATAATAATTCTATAAGAAATGTAGTAATTAACAACACAACTATTTTTATATAGAGAGAGTTAAAATTGAGTACAAGTTTGGCATTCAGACTAAAATCTGTTGCACTAGAACTTAGAAAATAGAAGAAAACACCACGAAAGAGAAACCAATCGAAACCTAAAGAGTGAAAGTGATTATCATGCCGTTACAATGGGAATAGTCTTTTATGAATGTATAAGTGGGAGCTCAGTGCTCCAACTCCGGTGTGACTGAGTAAGGTGACAAGTTTTAATACGTAGTGGATGTTCATTATGTCTAACTATTACAAATATTTTAAGTTCGTTTCTTAGACAAGGATATTTTTTAAGCTTGTTACCTTGTTAACAGTTTCGGCGAGAATCTCCCGCCTTCTTCAGAAACAGTCACCAGATGGCGCACGCAACATCAGCTGATAAGGCACGTCACCACTCGCCATCTGGTGACTGTTTCTGAAGAAGGCGGGAGATTCTCGCCGAAACTGTTAACAAGGTAACAAGCTTAAAAAATATCCTTGTCTAAGAAACGAACTTAAAATATATGACAAGTTTTAAGTTTCAGCTCATGTAGGGAATTTAAAAAAAAATAATAATTTGGTAGTGGGCACATCAGAAAGTGTAAAGTCTAAAGTTTCTGTCAATATTTTTCTCATACTTGTATGAGAAAAACTCGAAGATATTTATCTCAATACATTACCTACTCATTCTAAACCTGATGAGCTTCACTGGAGAAGCCCTCAACCCCAGAGGGTTAAAATATGATTTTTTTTCTTCCTTGGGGGGGGGGGGGGGGGACACTTTATCAGGGTCCAAAACCTGTAGTAGTCCATTTTCTTTTAACATTAGTGGTAACCCTACCTAGCTGATAACAGCGTCGCGTGGTGTCATGCCAGAATGCACTCCTATTCGCTGATGACAGGCGACTGGTCATCGACAGCATCTGTGATCAGCCAATCACAGGCCTTGTTACGACAATGTATTCACCCAGTGCAACATTTGGAAGAAAATTAGAAGTGGATTAGACCCATATCTTTACCATTTTTCATGGGCCATCCTGTCCAATGCTTTTGAAATACAGATTGACCAGTAATTTTGCATTTGTCCATGTCCACTGGTCCAGCCTTATTTCCCACACTTATGTCAATGCACGAAGTTCCCGCGTCCTGTTAAAATCCAACAGGACTCGCCCAGCTCGCTTTTCACTGCATTCGTGTCACGAGTGAGAAAACCTAAATCGGACCTAGTATTAAATATAAATTTATAATTTAAATTATAAATTTAAAATTAGAATTACCCATGATTCGAAGTCTTTTTGAAAACCAGACACCTAACATGCTGCTCCACTTCATAGTCCCCATTTCTAGCCATGTGGCAGCACGGCTCAAATCACATGAAACACTGTCAACACCTTGTTAGCCAATCACATTACATCTTAGTTACAGCACACGGCAGCATAATGGTTGCCTCCATTTCCTACAGAGGTGCTAGTATTTGGCCATTATTTAGCTGAATAAAACTTAGCTTCACATCGCACGCTGCTCAGTTTTGTACAGATATAGAAAAAATATTTGTTGTTACTCAGTGAAAAATAGGCGGCGACAAATCCTACTACAGACGGCGATTTGCCGCCACCAACAGGCTACTTTTGAGACCTCCATTTGTTTACACTAGCACTTCAGCACTGGTCGCTCTTGGATTCTCTTGGCTACATGCAATTATTGTTTGTCATTTTGAATAAAAACGTCAGCTAAATGAGTAATGTTTGAACAATGTACAATATTTAAACAACAATTACACAGAATTAATGCTGCTGATCAATCCATTTCTGGGGGCACAAGTTAAACACCGTGTGGTGTTATTCAAGTAAAAATGGTTTTAAATTTTTGTGTTCAACTAGAGGAAATTTAAGGGCCACTTTATTTTGGCCTGGGCCACTAAGAATTCAGGGATACTGGCCCAAGTGGCGACCAAGCACTGAAGTTAATTTTTAGCCCTGGTCTGCAAGAGCCTTGAAAAACCATCAGAATCCAGATGTGCAAAGCTGAATGAGCTGTATCTCAGGAGAACTGCAGCCAAAGGGTAAATAAGAGGGTGAATAACTATGAAATGTTTTTTTTTTTTTAATTACGTGTGTACCATTATAGTTGTGGACTTAATACTTCAGAACACATTCTTAGCTTGGTTAAAAAAAAATAATAATGAGGATGATCAATTATATGCTCACTTTAATAGGAACTTTTTTTTTATTCTAAGATTCCTGTTCTTGTCTGGCAGGAGTGGAACCCAATGTAGTCTTCTGCTGTTGCATGTTGAGATGCTCATCACAGTTGTAAAGAGTCGTTATTAGTTGCTATATCCTTCCTGGCAGCTCAAACCAATCTGGCCATTCTCCTCTGACCTCTCTTAACAAGGCATTTCCACCCACAGAACTGTCGCTCACTCAGTGTTTTTTTGTTTTTCACAACATTCTGTGTAAACTCTAGAGACTGTTGTGTGTGAAAACCCCAGGAGATCAACAGTTTCTGAAATACTCAAACCAGTCCATCTGGCAACAACACCCATACCACAGCGAAAATCACATAGATCACAATTTTTCCCATTCTGATGTTTGAAGTGAACATTAACTGAAGCCCTTCATTTGTATCTGCATGCCTTTATGCATTGTACTGCTGTCAATGGATTGGCTGATTAGATAACTGCATAAAAAAAAGCAGGTATATGGATGCTCCTAATAAAGTGGCTGGTGAGTGTACACTTGCATCTAATTACACCAAAAAGAGTCAAGTGCTGTATATTGTTATTCCACTGTGTCACTGCCCATAATTGTAGTTTTTCACAGGCATGTCTGTCCTGATTTAATCACCACAACAGATGGAAAAAAAAAATCAGAAAACGTTAAGCCCTACAAAGGGGGTGGGGGGAACGGGACATTAGGTGACCAAGGGTACTGTTCTGCAAGACTTCCACCAGATGCTATACCATTCCAATCCAGAATGGTGCATTGATTAAAAATCCTGACTTAAGGCAGGCCTTACCGTGCGGTTCCGGATGTACAAGAAGACTTTCTGAGTCTGCTGTGGCCCGCTGATGATGTCAGGGAAACATGCTGCTTCCTGTGATGTCATTCGGTCATGTGGGAGGCGACTCTGAAAGGCTGCACCCTCTAAACCTGACAACAATGCCAAAAAAAATAGCCAAAAGAAAATCAGCTATACATGCTCACTGAAATATTAAGTGAACAAACACACTTAAAACAAAAGTAAGCCGAGCGGTTCAGCTCTTCTCACCCGAGGGCTCTTCAGGCTCACTGTCATTCTCCTCCTCCACAGGTGGAGGTGGTGGAGGGACCACCTGCTTTCGCTCTTTCTCCGCTTTAGCGTTTCTTTCCTCCTCTGAGTAGTATTCATCCTCCGACAGGTTCGCCAGGCTCTCGTCCATCTCCCTGTACTCCACCTGCAGCATGGGCCACATGCACAATCTTCCTTACAACCAGCTCAAACAGACAGAACACACACACAGTTCTCCCTCAATGAGCATAGATTACATGATACATTACATGAAACATTTTGTTTGAATTAAGTGCTCTGTTTTAGGCATATGCCAGTATCTAATTTGTAACACACCCTGTGGTTTCACACAAAAAAAAAAACCAAAAAAACCAATACATCAGTGATAATAAGCACCACAACGTCTGGCTCATGTGACAGTTACTCACAATCCTGCTAGCTGCCTGGTGATTTTTAGTCAGAACTTTTTTGAAATATTTGGGGTTCTCTACAATAAAATTGTGCTTTAAGACACGACAGGCTTTGAAGTACACCAGACATGGGACGGCGGGGGGGGACGATACCTCCGCCAACATTCAGCCAAACAGGGCAAGATATCTCTAATTCCCTCCTCTTACTCCATTTTGTGTACTCATTTTATTTATTTATTTGGAGGGGTGCTTATATTGGAGGAAACATTGGAGGGAGGGAAAAAAAAAAAAAAAAAAAAACAAACAAACAAACAAAAAAAAAAAGACACTGCATGTGTTTGGATTTTAATTTTATATTTAAAATTGTAGGGGGCAGCACAGTGGTGTAGTGGTTAGCGCTATCACCTCACAGCAAGAAGGTCCGGGTTCGAGCCCCGTGGCCGGCGAGGGCCTTTCTGTGTGGAGTTTGCATGTTCTCCCCATGCTCCGGTTTCCCCCACAGTCCAAAGGCATGCAGGTTAGGTTAACTGGTGACTCTAAATTGACTGTAGGTGTGAATGTGAATGGTTGTCTGTGTCTATGTGTCAGCCCTGTGATGACCTGGCAACTTGTCCAGGGTGTACCCTGCCTTTCACCCGTAGTCAGCTGGGATAGGCTCCAGCTTGCCTGCGACCCTGTAGAACAGGATAAAGCAGCTAGAGGTAATGAGATGAGATTTAAAATTGTATTTTAAAAAAAGCAAATGAATTAAAATAGCTAGCTAATGAATTATTACTAGCTAGAAACATGCACTACCTGTGTCCTAAAAATAACACATTAATAAATCACATGATGCATAACATGTCTAGTACTATTCAACACACGTGTCTCAGCACTAATGATGAAAAATTTAGGTGTTCACTTTGGGTCTCTTGCGGCGGCTGGTCCTGCGCCCTTCAGCTGAGTCCTGATCCGCTCCTGCTGAGCCAGGTAGGTGAGGCAGTGGTGCTCCACTCGCCTCTCCACTTGGGGACGCCCTTTCCTTCTTCTTCACATCTGCCGAAGAAGCAGCGGAACCAGTCGCAGCTCCTGACTGGGAGCCTGCAGAGGTCTCCATGGTCCGATCAGCCCCATTCCCTCCTGATGAAGAGGAGGAGGAGGAGGAGCCTGGGTCTTTCTTACTTGACAGCATGATGGAGGAAGACAAAGGCCTCTCCTGAAACAAGGCCAAAAGACATAAAAGGGATTTAACTAAAAATAAAGAATAAAAATATTATTTAATTTAAAAAAAAAAAAGGCCGAGATGAGTGACCAATGAGATGATCAGACAGGTGCCAGTGTGTATACTCTCAGCTGTATGCAATGTAATGAAACAGGGTGGTGTGTAATGAAATACACGCACTGATTTTAAACTTGTGTGGCTAGGAATAGGAAGTTAAATATCTTTCATCCATAGAATTTAAATAAAATTAACTTTTGGTTACCAATTCATTTTGAATTACAACCCCAATTCCAAAAAAAAGGGGGGGGGGGGGGGGGGAACACTGTAAAAAATAAAAACAAAATGTGATAATTTGCAAAATCATGGAAGCCCTATATTTAATTGAAAATAGTACAAAGACAACATATCAAATGCTGAAACTGAGAAATTTTATTGTTTTTTGAAAAATGTGCTCATTTTGAATTTGATGCCAGCAACACGTTTCAGAAAAGTTGGGACAGGGTCATGTTTACCACTGTGTTGCATCACCTCTACTTTTAACAACACTCTAAACCAGGGGTCACCAAACTACGGCCCGCGGGCCAGATCCGGCCCGCCACCCCCCTTTGACCGGCCCCCCAGCCCCTCTGCCCCCCATCACTTGAACCGGCCCTATGAGGCAATCCCCAAAAGTGGTCATGGCCTATTTTTTTAAATTGCTTTTTGGCAAATAATAACATGTCTGCATCTTGTATTTTGTTGATTTTATCAATTAAAATTGATATTTAGTTATAAAATGAACTATTCATATTTTCCGAATTTTCGTCATATGCTCGCGATCAAGCAGTGACAGGCAGCGCATGCGCAAAGAACTGTCAGTGTTCAGGACAGCAAAATGGCGAGCGGTCAGCGAAAAGCTGACAGAGAGTGCAGAGTTTTTAAAGAACAGTGGACCACCGATTATTTTTTCGTTCAGTGTAAGGACCGTGTAGTTTATCTTTTATGTAAAGAAAGTGTGCCGGTTTTCAAAGAATATAATCTGCGTCGTCACTATGAAACCCGCCACAAAGCAGGGTTCGAATTATAAATTTGACCCTATGGGGGTCTCTATTTAAAAAAAAAAAAAAAGCAATGCATACTCGCTCTCCTGGACCAGCGCACTTTTGCGCACTGCAGTGCACAGCTTTCACACACAGGCGCGTGCATGCACGCACGCACACACACACGGTGTTGCATATATACATATATATATATATATATATATATATATATATATATAGTTAAACAAATTATATATATATATATATATATATATATATATATATATATATATATATATAGTTAAACAAATTATATATATATATATATATATATATATATATATATATATATATATATATATATATATAGTTAAACAAAGGAAGATCGTTGTGAGATAGAGGACAAGTCTTCTTCGGACTTAACTTCACATTCGATTTCGCAGGCTGCAAATTTCAGTTTGCGCGCATAGTGGTGTGGTGGTGAAGTACAGCCGTACATGTTGCGGTTTAATAACACGTTCAATACAAAGTTATGGCTGCATGGTGATCGGAAATGAAATGAGTTTTATTTATATTTATATGGTGATATAGGCTATTCAAGCTTATTATGGTGATATATGACGTATTTGAGAGACTTCCACAGAAAATTAAGTTTGCTTCTTTCATGGGAGCCTGAGGGAATGGGAGCTCAGCTCCCATTGGCTCCCACGTAATTCGAACTATGCCACAAAGAGTATGCTAGTTTGCGAGGGCAAACAAGAGAAGACAGGATTCAGAGGATGAAATGCGGACTGGCTGCACAACAGAATGTATTCCTTCACCAAACCCAGATCAACCAGGCTGCTGTCCGAGCTAGCTATAAGGTAGCTCACCTACTAGCTACCCATGGAAAGCCGTTTACTGATGGGGACTTTGTTGAAGTATGCATGCTTGCTGTGGCCGAGGAGGTGTGTCCCGACAAGAAGGATGCGCTCAACGCGGTGAGTCTCTCTGCACCTACAGTACTATGACCAGGCGAACCGAAGATTTGGGGGACAACGTGTATGACCAGCTGAATGAGAAAGCGTCAGAATTCGAGTTTTTTGCTTTGGCCATGGATGAGAGCAATGACATGCAGGACACAGCACAACTGCTGTGATCTATTGATCTGTTGCTCATATTATTATAATTTCACTGTTTTTTTTAAATGTATTTATTTTATAGGCCTATTTATTTGACCTTTATTAAGTGCTGCATACAATTATTATTAATATTATTAATAATATCAACAGGCTTACCTACAATTTATAATTTTCCACTCACCTTTGCCAGTGTCAATCACCTCAACTAGGCAGATGTTTCTTACCTTGACAGCTTTGATATTATTTTTATTAGAAAATAAATAAATGCAATATCTGTGGTATTTCAAATTAAAACAAAGTGTGAAGACTTGATTACTACTTTTGCAAACCACTAATAAAGATAAACAAATATGTGCCAGGAATCAAGTGTTGATATAGTAGTATGGATACAGTAGTGGGGATGGCCGTGCCAGGCTAGTAATCTCTACTACACAATGAGGCCTGCTGGTGGTCATATTTGTCTGGGTTATACAATTCTATGTGATATAGCTGACCCGACCCCGGCCCCCCATCACAGTCAGGAATGACAATGTGGCCCCCAGAGAAAAAAAGTTTGGTGACCCCTGCTCTAAACGTTTGGGAACTGAGGAGACCGGTTGCTGTAGTTTTGAAAGACAAGTGTTGTCCTGTTTTTGCCTGATATACAATTTCAGTTGCTCAACAGTTCAGGGTCTCCTTTGTCACATTTTGTGCTTCATAATGCTCCAAACATTTTAAAAATGGGAGACCGGTCTGGACTGCAGGCAGGCCAGTTTCGAACCTGGACTCTTACTACAGAACCATGCAGCTTTAATATGTGCAGAAAACAGTTTGGCAGAAAGTTGTTTTGCTGAAAAAGGAAGGCCTTCCCTGAAAAAAGATTTTGCCTGGATGGCAGCATATTGTGTGTGTGTGTATATAATTCAGCAATGAATGATGCCTTCCCCGGTGGTGTAGTGGTTAGCACTGTCGCCTCACAGCAAGAAGGTCCAGGTTCGAGCCCCATGGCCAGCAAGGGCCTTTCTGTGTGGAGTTTGCATGTTCTCCCCGCGTCCGTGTGGGTTTCCTCCGGGTGCTCCGGTTTCCCCCACAGTCCAAAGACATGCAGGTTAGGTTAACTGGTGACTCTAAATTGACCGTAGGTGTGAATGTGAGTGTGAATGGTTGTCTGTGTCTATGTGTCAGCCCTGTGATGACCTGGCGACTTGTCCAGGGTGTACCCCGCCTTTCGCCCGTAGTCAGCTGGGATAGGCTCCAGCTTGCCTGCGACCCTGTAGAACAGGATAAAGCAGCTACAGATAATGAGATGAGATGAGATGATGCCTTCCCAGATGTACAGTGTCTTGCCAAAGTATTCATCCCCCTTGGTGTTTGTCCTGTTTTGTTGCATGACAAAAGGGAATTAAAATGGATTTTTGGAAGGTTAGTACCATTTGATTTACACAACATGGCTACACCTTTAAAAGGTGCAAATTGCTGTTTTCTTGTGACACAAACAAGAAGATGAAAAAACAGAAATCTGGAGTGTGCATAGGTATTCACTGTTTTTCAAATGAAACCCATAAATAAGAGCTGACCAACCAATTCACTTCATAAGTCACATAATTAGTTGATTAAGATCCACCTGTGTGCAATCAAAGTGTCACATGATGTCTGTATAAATCAACCTGTTCTGGAAGGACCCCAACTCTGCTACACTACAAAGCAAGCAACACGAAAACCCTGGAGCACTCCAAACATGTGAAGTAGTATAGATCAGGGTTGAGTTATAAAATATAGATATAAAATGTCCCAAACTTTGAATATCCCAGGGAGCAGATTAAATCCATTATAGCAAAATGGAAAGAACATGTCACCACTACAAACCTGATAAGAGAAGGCTGCCCACCAAAACTCACAGACCAGGCAAGGAGAGCACTGATCAGAAATGCAAAGACACCAAAGATAACACTGAAAGAGCTGCAAAGACCCACAGCAGAGATGGGAGTATCTTGTCCATAGAACCACTTTAAGCCGTACACTCCACAGAGTGGGGCTTTATGGAACAGTGGCCAGAAGAAGTCACTGCTTAAGAAAATATGTTTGGAGTTTGCCCAACAGCATGTGGCAGACTCCCCAAACACCTGGAAGATGATTCTCTGGTCAAATGAGACTAAAATAGATCTTTTTGGCCATCATGGGAAATGCCATGTGTGGTGCAAACGCAACAACTTGAACACCATTCCTACAGGGCAGCATCATGCTATGGAGATGTATTTCATCTGCAGGGACAGGAAAGCTGGTCAGAACTGAAGGAAAGATGGATGGCACTAAATACAGAGCAATTCTGGAGGAAAACCTGTTTGAGTCAGCCAGAGGTTTGAGACTGGGACAAAAGGTTCACTTTCCAGCAGGACAATGACCCTAAACATACTGCTAAAGTGACACTGTTTAAAGGGAAACATTTAAATGTCTTGAAATGGCTTAATCAAATCCCAGACCTCAATCCAATAGAGAATCTGTGGCATAACTTGAAGACTGCCATACACCAACACAACCCATCTAACTTAAAAGGAGCTGGAGCAGTTTTATCTTGAGGAATGGGCAAAAATCCCTGTGGCTAGATGTGCTAAGCTAATAGAGGCATACCCCAAGAGACTTGCAACTGTAATTGCAGCAAAAGGTGGCTCTACAAAGTATTGACTTTTTTGGGGGGGTGAATACCTATGCACACTCCAGATCTCCGTTTTTTCATCTTATTGTCTCGTCTCGTCTTCTTCCGCTTATCCAGGACCGGGTCGCGGAGGCAGCAGTCTAAGCATGGAAGCCCAAACTTCCCTTTCCCCAGACACCTCGGCCAGCTCCTCGGGAAGAACACCGAGGCGTTCCCAGGCCAGCCGAGAGACATAGTCCCTCCAGCGTGTCCTGGGTCTTCCCCGGGGCCTCCTCCCGGGGGGACATGCCTGGAACACCTCCCCAGGGAGGCGAGGTATTGTCTCATCTCATTATTTCTAACCGCTTTATCCTTCTACAGGGTCGCAGGCAAGCTGGAGCCTATCCCAGCTGACTACAGGCGAAAGGCAGGGTACACCCTGGACAAGTCGCCAGGTCATCACAGGGCTGACACAGACAACCATTCACACTCACATTCACACCTACAGTCAATTTAGAGTCACCAGTTAACCTAACCTGCATGCCTTTGGACTGTGGGGGAAACTGGAGCACCCGGAGGAAACCCACACGGACACGGGGAGAACATGCAAACTCCGCACAGAAAGGCCCTAGCCGGCCATGGGGCTCGAACCCGGACCTTCTTGCTGTGAGGCGACAGCGCCAACCACTACACCACCGTGCCACCCTCTTATTGTTTGTATTACAATAAAACTACAGTTTTCACCTTTAAAGTTGTAGGCATGTTGTGTAAATCAAATGGTGTTAACCCTCCAAAAATCAATTTTAATTCCAGCTTGTAATGTGACAAAACAGGACAAACACAAAAGACGGATGAATACTTTTGCAAGACACTGTACAAGCTACCCATGTAATGTGCACTAATGCTCCCTCATACCATAACAGATACTGGCTTTTTAACTGTGCACTGATAACAAGCCGGATGATCCCTCTCCTCTTTAGCCTGGAGGATGTGTCTATAATTTCCAAAAAGAATTTCTACTTTTGATTCATCAGACCTCGGGACAATTTTCCACTTTGCCTCATCCATTGTAAAAGAGCTCGGGCCCAGAGAAGGTGGCTGTGTTTCTGGATATTGTTTATATATGGTTTTAACTTGCATTTGTGGATACAGTGATAAACTGTTTTCACAGACAATGGTTTTCTGAACTGTTCCTGAGCCCATACAGTGATTTTTACTCCAGAAGCATGTCTGTTTTTAAGGCCACACCAATTCAATTAGTTGGTTCTTGGAATCACCACTTGAAGAAAATGCAAAATGGAAAAAAAATTTAAATCAAAATAAAACTCCCGCCAACAGAAAAAGTCACGTGACGTGAGGTCACGTGACGTCGAAAACCAATCAAAATCGCCCCTTTCACTTTCAATAAAGACTTGTGGAAGAAACATGCCTGTGGAGGGGAGTCCTGCAAAGCCTGTGTTTGTGATTGTTAGGATATTCAGCGAACAGAAGCGTAAAATCTTTGACAGGTGTGTTGAAATTCTGTTTACTGGTTTGCCTGTATTGTTTGGTCTATTTCCACTAGGGCTGGATATCACCAGATACCTCACGATACGATACTATGGCGATATTTTGCCCACGATAACATCACGGTACAGCGATAATCGATATACTGCAAGAAATTTCAACCACATCACGATATCTGTGTCACTGAAGAAAATCAGAATTTATTGACCACTGTAAAATTACATTTCACATACATAACTACACACTCTTGCCAGACATATATTTGTCTCTATTCCACTGCTGGCAAAACCAAGATTTGCTTCACTACAACATACAGAAAATTCCCATTTCTGTGCTAGTATTCTCAACTTTTCTGTAAGCATGGACACATCAGTGCTGCTTAACAAGCAGAATCAAATTGTTTTATGAAAACTTAAAACTTGCACTGCAGACTGCACATACATTTCAGTGCTAACACTAATATCAATTTGTTCTTTGTAAACTTGAGAACATATACCTGAGAACATTTAACTTGTGCTTGTGTAAAGTTTAATCCAAACCTGTACTGTGAGCACACATTTCAAAACTGCATGTTCTTCTTCACGAAGAGCAACTGGTCAGCATGCTCAGAGGTGAGACAGCTCCTCTGAGAGCTGATTATGTCACCTACAGTAGAAACTGAATATCTAATTGGAGCGAAACAGGTTTTGCAAAGTGCGTACTCTTTGTCCAGCTCACTGGTTTTTTTTTTTCTCCTTTCCTTTGGAATCCAAAGTGCCTCCAAACATCTGCCTTAAAGTTCGGCGGCGTCTCTAGGTTTACGTTAACAGCCATGCTTGCTTGTTTTTTTCCCCTCACTGCAACCGCCGGGAAAAAAAGAGAAGATGAAGTGTGCTTTGCAGTGAGGTAGTGGCACAGCGACACCTTGCGGAGCGGAGGTGCGGAAGTCGTACTGGATTTACAAACCCGTCTGAAACATGATTTATTATTTGAAAAAATATCGATATTTATATTTTGAGTATCGATATTGAATCGGAAGACAAAGTATCTCGCCGTATCGATATTTTTGCCCACCCCTAATTTCCACCACTAATTTTACCATCAGAGCATTTTTTTTAAATTTTATTTCGCCCGCTCGCTTCATATTTTTCCTGAAAAAATCCGAGAACCACAAGTCTTTATTGAAAGTGAAAAGGGCAATTTTGATTGGTTTTCGACGTCACGTGACCTCACGTCACGTGACCTTTTCTGTTGGCGGGAGTTTTATTTCGATTTAAATTTTTTTTTTCATTTTGCATTTTTCTTCAAGCGGTGATTCCGAGAACCAACTAATTGAATTGGTGTGGCCTTAAAAACAGACATGCTTCTGGAGTAAAAATTATGTATATTAGGTGTGGCCTAGGGCAGCACGGTGGTGTAGTGGTTAGCGCTGTCGCCTCACAAGAAGGTCCTGGGTTCGAGCCCCGGGGCCGGCGAGGGCCTTTCTGTGCGGAGTTTGCATGTTCTCCCCGTGTCCGCGTGGGTTTCCTCCGGGTGCTCCGGTTTCCCCCACAGTCCAAAGACATGCAGGTTAGGTTAACTGGTGACTCTAAATTGACCGTAGGTGTGAATGAGAGTGTGAATGGTTGTCTGTGTCTATGTGTCAGCCCTGTGATGACCTGGCGACTTGTCCAGGGTGTACCCCGCCTTTCGCCCACAGTCAGCTGGGATAGGCTCCAGCTTGCCTGCGACCCTGTAGAAGGATAAAGCGACTAGAGATAATGAGTTGAGATGAGGTGTGGCCTAATGCAATGTCACCTGAGGGCCTGAAGATCACAAGCATCCAATGTTGGTTTTCAACCTTGTCTCTTGCATACAAAGATTTCTCCGCATTCTCTGAATCTTTTAAATGATACAGTCCCCTCCAAAAGTATTGGAACGGCAAGGTCAATTCCTTTGTTTTTTTTTTGTACACTGAAGACATTTGGGTTTCAGATCAAAAGATGAATATGAGACAAAAGTTCAGAATTCCAGCTTTTATTTCATGGTATTTACATCTAGATGTGTTAAAGAACAGGACAGAGCACCTTTTCTTTGAACCCACCCACTTTTCAAGTGAGCAAAAGTATTGGAACAGACATTATTAAATTAACTTAAAAGTGAATAACATTTAATATTTGGTGGCATAACCCTTACTTGCAATAACTGCATTGAGCCTGCGACCCATTGACTTCACCAGGCTGTTGCATTCTTCATTTGAAATGCTGTTCCAGGCCTTTACTGCAGCCTCTTTCAGTTGTTTGTTTCTGGGGGTTTCTCCCTTCAGTCTCCTCTTCAGGAGGTAAAATGCATGCTCTATTGGGTTACGGTCCGGTGATTGACTTGGCCAGTCCAAGACCTTCCACTTTTTCCCCCTGATGAAGTCCTTTGTTGTGTTGGCAGTGTTTTTTGGGTCATTGTCTTGTTGCATGATGAAGCTTCTCCCAATTAGTTTGGATGCATTTTTCTGTAAATTGCCAGACAAAATGGTTTTGTAGACTTCAGAATTCATTCTGCTGCTACCATCATGAGTTACATCATCAATAAAGACTAGTGAGCCCATTCCAGAAGCAGCCATGCAAGCCCAAGCCATGACATTACCTCTACCATGCTTCACAGATGAGCTTGTATGTTTTGGATCATAAGCAGATCCTTTCTTTCTCCATACTTTGGCCTTTCCATCACTTTGATAGAGGTTAATCTTGGTCTCATCAGTCCATAAAACTTTGTCCCAAAACTTTTGTGGCTGATCTCTGTACTTCTTTGCAAAATCCAATCTAGCCTTCTGATTCTTTTTGCTGATGAGTGGTTTGCATCTTGTGGTATGGCCTCTATATTTCTTCTCTCGAAGTCTTCTTCGAACAGTGGATTGTGATACCTTCACCCCTGCCCTGTGGAGTTTGGCAGTGATGTCACTGACTGTTGTCTTTGGGTGTTTCTTCACAGCTCTCACAATGTTTCTGTCATCAACTGCTGTTGTTACCCTTGGCCGACCTGTTTGTTGTTTGTTGCTCAGTACACCAGTAGTTTCTTTCTTTTTCAGTACATTCCAAATTGTTGTACTAGCTATGCCCAATGTTTGTGCAATAGCTCTGATCAATTTTCCCTCTTCTCTCAGCTTTAAAATGGTTTGCTTTTCTCCCATTGACAGCTCTCTGGTCTTCATGTTTGCTTAGCAGCAAATACAGTTTTCACAGGTGAAACCCAAAGCCAAAAACAAGAACTATTTAAAGTTTCAGCAATCAATCTAAAAGGCAACACCTGAGCAACTAGAAACACCCATCAGTCACATGTTCCAATACTTTTGCTCACTTGCAAAGTGGGTGGGTTCAAAGAAAAGGTGCTCTGTCCTGAGTTGTTTAACACATCTAGATGTAAATACCATGAAATAAAAGCTGGAATTCTGAACTTTTGTCTCAAATTCATCTTTTGATCTGAAACCCAAATGTCTTCAGTGTACAAAAAAAAAAAAAAAAAAAAAAGGGAATTGACCTTGCCGTTCCAATACTTTTGGAGGGGACTGCATGTACCATAGATTGTGTGATCCCCAAATTCTTTGCAATTTTATGTTGAAGAACGTTATTCTTAAACTGCTACACTGTTAGACCATGCAGTCTTTCACAAAGCGGTGAATCCCTCCACATCTTTACTTCTGAGACTTTGCCTCTCCAGGATGCCTTTTTTTTTTTTAAATACCCAAATCATGTTACTGACCTGTTGCCAATTACACAAATTAATTTTAAGCATTACACAACTTTTTCAGTCTTTTGTTGCCCCGTCCCAACTTTTCTGAAACCTGTTGCTGACATCAAATTCAAAAATGAGCATATATTTTTAAAACAAAAAATTTCAGTTTCAACATTTAATCTGTTGTCTTTGTACTATTTTCAACAAAATGTAAGGTTTCCATTATTTGCAAATCTTCACATTGTTTTTTTATGTTTTACACAGTGTCCCAACTTTTTTAGAATTGGGGTTGTAGCTCAAGTGGTGTACAATTCAGTCTGTAGAAATTTCATCTGAATGTTGGAATTCTCTTGGTTCAGTCTGCTCAGTCACAGCGCCCACACACAGTGCAGTGTTTGCTTTTACTTTCACAAAATCATCATTTCTCACCAGCCTTCAAGAAATGTGCTTGTCCACCAGGGGTGGACAAATCAATACCCTGAATTCATAGTTGTCTGATGGACAAAAGGTTCAGTAATTGCAAAATGGTTCCATGCCTGAAATCCTGTAACTATAGCTCAAGCTTCTGAATCCAGCCACCAGCTGCATTACACACACACACACACACACACACACACAACAGGTGATCTGCTGATGGTAAAGTGATTTTTTTAATAGGCAGATTAATCATCAGGAAAATGCAGATGCACTATATGACAAAAAGTATGTTAACACCTGACCACTAAGCATTTGGGATTTAAATGTGGCGTGTTATTGCCACAACAGCCTTCATGCTTTTGAATGTTGGGGCATGGTTGTGAGGATATCTGATCATTCAGCTACAACATCATTAGTGAGCTCAGACACTGATGTTGGGTGAGGAGGCCTGAGGTGCAGTCAGTGTTCCAGTTCAATCCAAAAGGTGGTGTTCATTGAAATTGAGGTCAGGTATCTGTGCAGGACACTTGAGTTCTTCCACTCCAAACTTAACACACCAGGTCTTCATGGAGCCTCGGTGGAACAGATTTTGATTTCTTAATTCCACTTAAGGTAAACTGTAATTCTGTAGAATACAAAGATTATGTACAATTGTGTTTCAGATTTTCTGGCAACAGTTTGGGGAACATATCAGTGTGATGATCAGGTGTCCACAAATTTGTCCATATAGTATATACAGCAAACACAAAGTAGTGATTTAGCACAATACATCGTCACCATACTGGTGTATCTTAAAAACAATTAGAATATCATGAAAAAGTTCAATATTTTCCATCAGTTATTTAAGCATGTGAAGATTTCATATATTCTAGAGACTCATTACACAAACGAAAATGTTTCAAGCATTTTTCTATTAAATTTCATTATGGCCTACAGTGCAAAAAATGAAGAAAAAAAAACACCTCAAAATATTAAGAGTATTTCATTTCAAATTTGAATAAGTAACACAGTACAAATACTGTATCGCTCAGTGTAGTTCATCACACACAAATCATGGGGAAGACTGCTAACTTGACAGTTGTCCAGAAAACAAACAAATCAATCCGACACCCTCCACTGACACCCTCCACACGGAGGGTCAGCCACAGATCATCATTGCCAAAAAGGCTGGCTGGAAAAGGTGCACAAGCAACAGGGATGACTGCAGCCTTGAGAGGATTGTCAAAAAAAGTAAATTCACGCTACAGTAGCCCACATAAGCCTCAAGGATGTTCACAGACGCCTTCACGGTTGCGATAGGCGAATTCATCTGGTGCTTGACCCATGGCAATTTTCAACACGAAAAAAAATTTCCAGGGATAGAAGCCATACCCTCCCGGTTGTCAAGGTAGCTCCTTGGCTCTCACATTCTGACAGAATGACTCGGAATGTGTGCCAGTCCTCAGAAGGCTCAAAATCATTTACCAGCGTCTACCATGAAGTGATTCCAGCTATGCGAGACCTTAGCTTTAAGAAATATTCTAATGATTTGGGATACTTGATTTCTGATTTATGAGGAACACGCCATAATCATCAAAATTAAAGGGATCCTCCAGCAGATTTATTCTAAGTAAAATTAGTCATAGATTTCAGAAATCAAACTTTCATTTTCTGAGCCCAAATAATGTTTGAGAAAAATAAATTTTCTTTAAAATGCCAGATGGGCTTGACATACTCAAGGACGGTCATGTAGTGGTCGCTTGAAGCAACAGTTTATATTTTCTGGTTACATCGTAGTTTTGCTAGTTTTACAAGTATTTTACCGCATTTATCAGTTTTTAAATAAGTATGCCTCATTGTGTAGCAAATAAATTCCATAATGATGCTAAAAAGAAAGCACAAGCTGGAAGTAGACTGCATTTTCTCAGAGAAAATGCCAAGTGGGCTTATTCAGCTGTGGCAAAGTGTCACCAACAGAAACTGGATCAAACATAAGACCTCATGCTGCAAAATATTTTTTACATCATCTCCAGAAAGTGTGGCGCGCATATTATACAGCGTGTGTGTTAAATATTATAATATATGGCTCAACTCACAGCATGACACTTTGCACTTTGAATTTTTAAAACATGATCTACATGGCGCTGGGTAGAATAACAGTGCGGCATGATTTAAAACAGATTTTAGAGCGCGAGGCGCGCAGTGTGACATGACACTAAGGCCCTGTTTACATTATTTCGAATCAGCAGATCATCAGATTAACGATTTTAAAACGATTCGCGTACACACACAAATAGCAGGAAGTGAAGTCCGCGCCATTTTTCAGCAGTCGCGTCACATGACCAACGCCCGTGAATCAGGAAGGTGGATGTCACAGTGACGTTGTCCAATGACGTCAGCTAGAGCTCAGCACTGCGTATCCTCGTTCCTCAATGTTTACACAGCACCGGATCAGATACGTACTGGGTTGAATACGTGGGCCCTGGCGGATTCAAATTGTTCCGCCTGTGGAGTCGTTTCCCGGCGTTTTAATGTGCACGGACAGTGCATCCGCAACGAAAATGATACGGATACGGTCTAATGTAAACACCACTTAAGTTTTTCTCTCTACACTCCATTTGAATGGGGGGGATGCCACACACTCTCCCTGCGCCATGTAGATTTTTTATTTTTTTTATTTGAGTGCAAAGGGTCATATCACACTGCAACTTGAGCCATTTTAAACTGAGATTTTAGAGCGCGCACACATTCTGAAGATCATGTAAAAAAAGATTTTGTGGTGTGAGGTCTCATGTCTGATCCAGTTTCTGTTAGGGTTACTTTACCACAGCTAAGGAAGCACACTTGGCATTTTCTCTGTGGAAATGCAGTCTAGTTCCAGCTTGTGCCTTTTTTTTAGCATCATTGTGGCGTTTATATGCTACACAATGAGGCGTACTTATTTAAAAACTGAAATTCTGTAAAATACTTGTAAAACTAGCAAAACTACTATGTAAACAGAAAATATAAACAGCTCAGTTGCTCTAAGCAACCACTACATTACGTCACCACCACAAGAAGCCCATCTAGCATTTTAAAGAAAAATGAATTTCTCTCTAACACTATTTGGTCTCCAAAAATTAAAGTTTGATTTTTAAAATCTGCGACTACTTTTACTTAAAATAAGTTTGAGAATAAATCTGCTGGAGGTTCTCTTTAAAGCATACGTGTCAAACTCAAGGCCCGTGGGCCAAATTCGGCCCGCAATGCAATTATATTTGGCCCACGAGATAATATTTGAAGTGTATCAGAGCTGTTCTGTCGGTATACTGCAAATCCCAGAATGCACTGCTAGTGCACTGGCACATCAATCGAGGCCTGCAGGCGTGAGCTCTGTTTTTTAAAAGCTCATCAGCAGCCCCATGCAGTCACACACCTGAAGTCAAATTTAGCCATCCCTCCCAACAAAAAAATGGCCAAACAAAAGGTGGACTTTGAAAACCCTTTATTATCACTGTTTTACCAGTGAAATTGACCATCAACCTGTCCTTACAGAGGGGGGCAGTACAGGAAGACAGGGAAAAAAAGAAATTAGAGAGAACATGAGGAAAGGAGAGGAGAAAAACAAAAACCCACTCTATGCTCCTGCGGGAGTACAGTGTGGGAACATTAAAAAACCTCAGCACATAAGCGCAAGAAAACACAAGTACATTTTACATCATAACACGGGACTTGGGGGGAGGAGGTAGAGGTAACCCAGCGCAAGCAAGCAGCCGTCCGCTCCTGCAGCCATGAGGGCACTGGTCACGCACCCGCTTGTCACACTGGGGGTGAAAAGCGGCGACCACAGGGAGTGGGGGAAGGAATTTCGAAGAGAGAGTCTAACAGGAGTGTTCTCCAGGGGAATAGTTGCCCCAGCAACGACCTTGCCAAGGCCAGTGCTGGCTAGGGAGCCGAAATAGACAAGATTGGAATTTGTTTGCTCTTAGCGAACAGACGCATTCTTTTCATGCCTACGCTGCATGTCCATCTTGGTCTCCAAAACGATCTAATTTCCATTGCAAAGCCGAAAGCTTCTCCAAGATATTATCCACATTGCGGGTCAAGTTCTAATAGCCACAGTCTGAGTGCCGACAGCTCTGTCCACCACTTCAATCATGTCGGGCAGCTTTATGGGGCTTTGAACAGCTGTCACTGTTTTCTGATTTCCTCGATAAACCAGGGCAATGCCTAATCCAATCAGCAAAAGTCCTGTAATCATGGTTCCAAATAGGTAGATGTTCACGAATATAAAGGGCAGACCTGTTTGTCTTGTGTGAGGAGCCAATGTGGCTGTAACGAAAGAATATAAAACACAAGACAACACTATGAAACGAAACACCACAAGTACAAAGATCTGGACATGAAACAGAAGCTCCAGAAGGTAGAAGAGTTGAAAAGAAGTGTGCAGTCACAGCAGACTATGCTCACAAAAGCCAAAATCACAAAGTGAGGCTGCTTTAAAGGCTAGTTTTATTGTGGCAGCAGAGATCACTAAATCAGCCCAGCTCTTTACCGATGGAGAGTTTGTAAAAAAAAAAGTGTATGATTTTAAAAAAAATGTTTGCGACATTGTGTGGCCAGATAAAACACAAGCATTTTTAAAAATGTGAGCCTGAGCAGAAACACCATTGCTGATCATGTGTATGTGAGCTTGCCACCAATCCACAGCAGCAGCTGATGGGAAAGGGAAAAGATTTCATTACATATTCCCTTGCTGTGGAACGAGAACAGCAATACATCTGATACTGCCCAGATGTCAATCTTCATCCGTGGCATGGATTCAAGTCTGTGCATTACAGAGGAACTTTTGGGGTTTAAATCAATGCATGGCACAACCATGGGAAAAGAACTCTTTGAAGAGGTATCCAAATGTGTAAATGAAATGAGGCTGCCATGGGATAAATTTGTGGGACTGATGACAGATGGAGTGCCTGCAATGTGCGGTCAAAAGAGTGGATTGGTGGGCAGGACTCGGGAGAAGATTCAGGGAAAGATGCGGGAGAAAAACGGTGCAGGTGAACTTACAGTTTACCACTGCATCACACACCAGGAATCGTTGTGTGGCAAAGCCTTGAAAATGGAACATGTAATGAGCATCATAACACAAGCAGTTAACTTCATAAGAGTCAAAGGTTTAAATCACCACCAGTTCAAGTCTTTTCTGGAGGGAGTTGGGTTCTGAATATGGTGACATGCCCCATCACACAGAGGTGTGATGGCTAAGCCAAGGAAAAGCGCTGAACAGATGTTTCAAGTTGCGTGAGAAAATGTGTTAGTTCATGGAAAGCAAAGGGAAAAACACAACAGAGCTTCAGGATAAAAAGTTGCTGTGCAAGTTGGCATTTCTGTGTGACATCACGAGCCATCTCAATGGGCTCAACCTGCAGCTTCAGGGGTGGGACCATGTGATCACAGATATGTACGCTGCAGTGAGAGCTTTTAAAACCAAGCTGTGCCTGTGGGAGACGCAGATGCTGCAAGAAAACTTGGGCCATTTTCCCTGCTGCCAAACCATGCTAGAGCAGGTCTCTACTGCCATGTTTCCAGGTGCACAATTTGCTGAAAAACTCAGCATACTTAGCGCAGCGTTCACAAGGCGATTTGCCAATTCTGAAGCCCAGAAATGTAGGTTTGAACTGCTCAGTAATCTGTTTGCAGTTGACATGGAAAGCGCACCAACCAGCCTTCAAATGGAGCTGATCGAACTCCAATGTAGTGACACACTCAAGGAAAAGTATGACTCTTTGGGCACTGCACAGTTTCCATGTTTCATTCCTGACACAATGTCCCATCTCCGTACCCAAGCTGCCCAAATGCTCTCTGTTTGGCAAGCACATGTGAACAACTTTTCTCTTTGATAAAGATGAACAAAATTTCACACAGGAGTCATTTCACTGACGAACACCACTCAATCCTGAGGATTTCCTCAGCTCAGGATTCACAAGGATTTTTTGGATTCACGAAACTACTCAAAACGTTCAACATAATCTGTTGTTGGGTCACTGATGCACGGTTGTTGCATGACTATCGAAGAATCTGACTTGTGGCCAGTGACTGATTTTATATGCCTGGTTTCGATATTGGTTTGAGACAGATCTGTCACGGATGTTGGTCTTATACAACGGTTGGTAATAGGAGGATTTATCCCTGCTTTTGTAGTCATCAAGCGGAGCAGATTTCCCAGAGTTGACTTGACGATTGTCATGTTGGAGTATCAAATACTGTTCTTTGTATCAAAGTTTTGGCACTCTGCTTCCTTTGGTGTCTGGAAAAAGCATTAATGTTTGGGATTCAGGTGTTTTATATAGTTTTTGATGGTTTTTACTGGACAATATTTTGAGTCAGGAATGGAGAAAATCTTGCCGCCTGATTCGTCTTCTGGATCATGGAGACCGCCTTGGTGATTTTATTAGCAGGAACTTGCAATTTTACAATTCAGCTCATAATACTCCGTCATCGGGTATAGACCTCAGAACGAGCATGGATAGTTTCAGCTGTCTTTGGTTTTCTCCACCAAGATAAAAACTAAGGTAAAACCAAACTGTTTGCAGTAACTGTGTTGGGTCTTCGCTGTCTGTGGGGCCCAGTTCACTGCTTTCATAAAGTAGTTGGATTTGTTCTTGGGTTATTGCTTTCTTGTGTACAACTCCTGCAATTTTTCCCATTTTTCTCAAGTCCTTTATGAAGGCATCAAGGACACCATTCGCTTTTGAAAATGCGATTATTGTAAAGGCTTTGTTATAAGGCAAACTTCTTAAAAACTTATCAATGGCTGCATGAATTATCTTTAGTTTTTTTTTTGTAGAAAGTGCTGTCTTGCTGTTGTGCCGAGGTATAAAATGGCTTTAGACATTTAATTCTTCCTCGGGCATTTCAGGTGTGGAATTTTCAAACTTCTTTGAGCTTTTGAACCAGTCTAAAAAAATAATAATTTTATTATATTTATATATTTATATTTATTTTATATAGCCTTTGAAAAATTGAGGCTACAATGGGACATTCTGAGGCTATCTGACAGGGAAATTGTAACAAATTGTCAACATCGAAAAAGAAAAGTAATCTTCTTCTGCCCTGGACAGTCTTTGGCTTTCTTCTGTTTCGTGCCGCGGGATGACATCTTTAAATGCCCAAGTGTCAACAAAAACAACTCGCGAACTACTTCTGTCAAAAGCTCCTGCACCAGTGGGTGAAGGGTCATTCAGTCTCGAGAAATCTCGCTCTACAAGTCAGGTGACCTTGTATGTAACCCATGTCAAATCTCGCGAGAGCAGCCGCGACAAGTAAACATGGCGCCTCAGTCTGGAAAACGCCAATTCGGATTGTTTTTGCACCGTCTGGCGGTGTATCTACTATGATTGGAATGTTTTTGGAGTAATTATAACGTATTTGATGATCAGACACATTGTCACGTGGTGTTGCTGGGATGTTTTCACGGAGAAAAGATCGTTTTGAGAAAGATTGCATGTTGTGCAGTAGCATATAAGTGCATGGCCTAAGTGTGACTTGGGGTTCAATCGGCATTTTGGTAAGACGGCGCAGCGCCCCTGTTCCCCAGTTTAGACGAAAGCCTGTTATGCTTAAAGATAAATTTTATATTATTTACACACACATATATATATATATATATATATATATATATATATATATATATATATATATATATAAAAATCTCCTTCTCACCCCCGGCGGGGGGGTGGTATCCATGTCATCCTCAAGCTCGGGTCCTCTACCAGAGGCCTGGGAGTTTGAGGGTTCTGCGCAGTATCTTCGATGTTCCTAGGACTGCGCTCTTCTGGACTGAGGCTTCAGATGTTGTTCCTGGGATTTGCTGGAGCCACTCTCCCAGTTTGGGGGTTACTGCCACAAGTGCCCCCACTACCACGGGGACCACGCAACCCTTGACCTTCCACACCCGTTCCAGCTGCTCTTTCAACCCTTGATACTTCTCAAGTTTCTCATGTTCCTTCTTCCTGATGTTGGCGTCAGCTGGGATTGCCACATCTATCACCACCACCCTCTTCTGCTCTTTGTCCACCACCACTATGTCCGGTTGGTTAGCCAGGATCCGTTTGTCAGTCTGGAAGCTGAAGTCCCACAGAACCTTGGCCCTGTTGTTCTCAGCCACCTTCTATGGTATGGCCCATTGGGACTTGGGTACTTCTATTCCATACAGGTTGCAGATGTTCCTGTATACTATCCCAGCCACTTGGTTGTGCCTCTCCATGTACGCTGATCCAGCTAGCATCTTACACCCTGCTACTATGTGCTGGACTGTTTCAGGGGCTTCTTTGCAGTCTGCATCTTGGGTCTGATCTACTCTGGTAGATCCTGGCCTCTATGGCTCTTGTGCTTATGGCCTGTTCTTGTGCTGCCATGATTAGTGCCTCTGTGCTGTCTGTCAGTCCTGCATTATCCAGCCACTGGTAGGATTTCTTGATATCAGCCACTTCCTCTATCTGATGGTGGTACATGCCATGTAGGGGTTTGTCTCTCCAGGTTGTCTGTTCCTCCTCCTCCTCTGCACTCTCATCAGGGTTCTGCTGCCTGAGACATTCACTTAACAGTTCATCCTTTGGGGCCATCTTTCTGATGTATTCTCGGATTTTCAATGTTTCATCCTGGACCATGGTCTTGATGCTCACTAGCCCTTGGCCTCCCTCTTTCCACTTAGTGTATAGTCTCAGGGTGCTGGACTTGGGGTGGAACCCTCCATGCATGGTGAGGAGCTTTCTAGTCTTGATATCTGTGGCTTCTATCTCCTCCTTTGGCCAGTTTATGATACCAGTGGGGTATCTGATGACTGGTAGTGCATACATGTTGATGGCTCGGACCTTGTTCTTACCATTCAGCTGACTTTTCAGAACCTGCCTTACTCTCTGGAGGTATTTGGCTGTGGTTGACTTCCTTGTGGCCTCTTCATGGTTTCCATTAGCCTGTGGGATGCCAAGGTACTTGTAGCTGTCTTGGATATCACCTATGTTGCCCTCTGGTAGGTCAATCCCCTCAGTCCGGATCATCTTGCCTCTCTTTGAGACCATCCGGCCACACTTGTCCAATCCGAATGACATCCCTATGTCATCGCTGTAGATCCGGGTGGTGTGGATCAACGAGTCTATTTCTCGCTCGTTCCTGGCATACAGCTTGATGTCATCCATGTAGAGCAGGTGGCTGATTGTTGCCCCACTACGGAATCGGTACCCGTAGCCGCTCTTCGTGATGATCTGACTGAGGGGGTTCAGGCCTATGCAGAACAGCAGTGGTGATAGCGCATCTCCTTGGTATATGCCGCACTTGATGTTGACTTGGGCAATGGGTTTTGAGTTGGCCTCTAGGGTTGTCTTCCACATTTCCATTGAGTTCTGGATAAAGGTCCTTAGGTTCCTGTTGATCTTATACAGTTCCAGACATTCCAGTATCCATGTGTGTGGCATTGAGTCGTAGGCTTTCTTGTAGTCAATCCAGGCAGTGCACAGGTTGGTCTGTCTCTTCTTACAGTCTCGGGCAACTGTTCTATCGACCAGTAGCTGGTGCTTGGCTCCTCTGGTGTTACTGCCAATTCCTTTCTGTGCCTCGCTCATGTATTGAGCCACATGCTTACTCATTTTTGCCGCAATGATGCCTGACAGGGCCTTCCATGTTGTGCAGAGACCGGTAATTGGCCGGTAGTTGGATGGGATGGGTCCCTTCTGGGGGTCCTTCATGATTAGGACTGTCCTGCCTTGGGTTAGCCATTCTGGGTGGGTTCCATCCCTCAGCAGCTGGTTCATCTGTGCTGCTAGGCGTTCATGGAGTGCAGTTAGCTTCTTCAGCCAGTACGTATGGATCATATCGGGGCCTGGTGCTGTCCAGCTCTTCATCTTTGACACTCTTTCTTGGACGTCTGCCATTGAGATGGTTACTGGTTCTTGTTCTGGGAGGTTGCTGTGGTCAGCTCTTAGGTCCACTAACCATTGGGCATCAGTGTTGTGTGATGCCTTTCTTTCCCATATGTCTTTCCAGTATTTTTCCACCTCAGCTCTTGGTGGGTCTGACCGGTTGTTGTTCCCCTGCCACTGAGAGTACACCTTGGCTGGTTCAGTGGAGAACAGCTTGTTTATTCTCCTGGCCTCTCCCTCCTTGGTGTATCTCTTCAACCAGAGCTGTTAGTCGCTGTTTGGCAGTTTTGAGTGCCTCTGGTATGGAGAGTGAGTTGTACTTCCTGGGTGCCCCTTTATTCACCATGTTCCCTTTCTGTAGTTCAGCTAGCTGGCTAACTTCTCTCCGTGCTGCCTTTATCTTGGCCTCTAATCGTCTCTTCCATGGTGGATACTGTTTGTTATGTCCCGAGCCCACCTTGTGTCCAAGCATCTCCATGATTACTGTTGCTGTACTGTGTATCAGCTTGTTGGTCTCAGTGATGGTTCTTGTGGAGATTGTCTTCAGAGCAGCATTCACATCTACTAGTAGATCTTCTGAAGGTACTTGGCAAGTCAGCTTCGGTATTCGTCGGGGGGTCCAGGTTTCCAGTTGGGTCACGATCTTCCTTCTCAGGTCAGCAGCTCTTGTGTTGAGGCTGTTAGCTGTTGGGGCTTGGTACCCAATCTCTGGTTGTGGGGATGATGACATCTCCCCGCTGACCTGTCTTCCTGGCTCCCCCTTGCCGTAGCATCGTTGTTGTATTTCGTTAATCTCTAGTTGTGATAGTAGATTTCGATTACGGATGTTGGAACACTGGGCTAATAGCTGTTTCTTTGTTAGCCTTGATTGTGGGTTTTGAAGTATCCAATGGTCCCACATTCGCTGCATGTATCCCCTCTCTCTGGGATTGCTTGTATAGTAGCATTCCAGCAAATTCGTATTTTCTGTCCTCGTCCATCGATGTCTTGTTCCAGTAGCCCATTTCTCATCAGTTTGCCCTGGTTCCCTAGCAACTGACGCAGACCTTGTTGACCCAGGCGACGTCTGAGCCGGTATGACCCTATCAGTTATGTCTTCACTCATTCCTGAGGTAGGCTGATATATCATGAGGGGTTTTGCCTAAGGACCCTTACTGGATTCAAACCCCAATATATATATATATATATATATATATATATATATATATATATATATATATATATATATACACACACATACACACACACACACATATACATTTTTTTTTCTTACCATCAAATATTTTCGTTCCATAATTTATTGCTTTTTTTTTTTGTATTTTAGGGGATTTTGTTTTCGAGTAGTTTTTATTTCGTCCTAGATTGGTTCAGCAACATGCACGCCATTTTGTTTTTCTCTCCTCATGGTATACATTTGAGCTGATATCCTAGTAGTAGCCAATCAAAGCATGCCATTGCTAATATCCAGTGAGTGTGGATAGGATATATATTACAGATGTGCCCCTGATAAATTAATCCAATCCAAATAAGGCTTTAGCTTGTACGAATGCAGTTGAGTAACTAACTACATTACCATTTTAAAAATAGAGAGTTTTCACTCGGCAAAAAGCACAGGACTAAGCGGCACAGTAGGGCTTTTATTTGCCTGGGGGGCTGGCTAATAGACAAATGATTTATCCACCCCTCTCAGAGCTTCTTTATAGACCCCTTGCACATGACATCACACATCACGTGATACTTTCACCTACGGGGCAAACAGACACATCCTCCGTGTAAGCAAGGCCTAATCTGTCTTTAATATGGTTTATTTTTGCGCTGTTATTGGTTGTTCAAATAGAGAGGTAGATAAAAAGGTATTACTATATCCCTGTCATCAAGAAAAATGTTAAAGAGAAAAATTCAAGAACCATGGTTTTTCCCAAAGCGTTTTAGCGTATCGGGCCCGATACGCTTGCTCTGCCTGCCGATACACTTAGTCGCTTTAGTTAAAATCCGATACGCTTAGATTTATACCAATACGTTAAAGTTCCTACCCACAAGTAACTAGATACATAGGAGAGCAAATAACAGATCCATTTACATATTGATTGAGATTTGAGTCAAACAAGTGGTCTTTTTTTCAATGTTTGTGTTGATTCTGTTAAAGTAATATGTCCACGTGGTATGATGTAAACAAACTAATCTGTTGGCTGTGTCAAGATCACGTGTTCAAAGCGTCCAATAAAAATATCGAAAGAAAACAGACATCCCAGAAGTTTCTGGTTCATTATAAGCGATCTCATTGGCTGTCGATGTTGTCCCCCACCAGACGGACAAAGCCGACTGATTTTAAATCACAAAAGTTTGACCTAGTCTATTATTATTCATTAACGTGTTTATAAGTATATAATCTTTCTGCAAACTTAAATGTATGAATTAAGTTTTCTTTTCCTTTAAATGTTTTAATCTTAATCTTAAACACTGGGCCAAGCAAAAGCCAAGGGGAATTAATCTGCTTTCAAGGAGTAGAAAACTTAATTCATTAATTTGAGTTTGCAGAAAGATTACATACTAATAAAACACTCTCACGAAGTGAAGTTGTCCAAATGTGTCAAATATAGCATAATTTCAAATAATAATCATAAGCATTTTTGGCAGTGTGATGTCACTGGGATCCATTTAACAAAAGAAGGCTCCAGATTATCCTTTTGTTAAAGAGTCACAGTGGCATCACACTGCAAAATATTCTTATCATTATTATTCAAAATTATGCTGCATTAGACACTTATTAAATTCTCATGAATGTGTTTAAGTACATAATCTTTCTGCAAACTTAAATGTATGAATTAAGTTTTCTTTTCCTTTAAATATATGTGCTGCCTTTATCTTGGCCTCTAATCGTCTCTTCCATGGTGGATACTGTTTGTTATGTCCCGAGCCAACCTTGTGTCCAAGCATCTCCATGATTACTGTTGCTGTACTGTGTATCAGCTTGTTGGTCTCAGTGATGGTTCTTGTGGAGATCTTAATCTAGTCCATTTAATAAAGTGCCAAAATTTAAACTTTATAAAATGCAGTTGCCTTACTTTTCTTTTCAGTGTATCTTAGTTACACATATTATGGTAACTGCATCAGAAACATTCTAAACCATTACAGTTATAGTAATACAGCAACTTATTTTAAGGTGGCAGGTCTTAGGTTCAGATCCCTTTGTGATCAACAGGAGGTCATGATGATCGATTCTCTTCATTGGATTGCATAAGATGGAGCAAACCACTGTTCATGCACATTTTTTGTTACAACACTACTTGATCATAGATAATTAAAGGTATCCCCGTAGATTCTCAATCGATCATATACCTAAGTAATCTATAACAAAACAGTTTAACTTGCATGTTGAACTTCAAGGTGAAATTTCAAATGTGTATACATTAATACTATTTAGGTCAGAAATCATTGAAACACTAGTAAAATCTATCCTATAATCATGTATCTAAAACCTCTCAGAGACCCTGAAAATGCACCCGAGAGCATCTATTTTCAAAAAAATATTTTCCGGGGGGCATGCCCCCGAACCCCCCTCGTTTCATTTTGCGCCATTGGCGCTCAATTGTCTGTGTATTATCATGCCAGAATTTAGGGCTTTAATTTTTTTCTGGGAAAAACACTGAGAACAATTAAGAAATTAGTGGTTAAAGAGAATACAACGAGAGGAGCTAAGCCTGAAAACTCCAGATCAGTTTAAGTTTATAGTGATCATTTTTATTTCAGATAAGAAGCTGTATTTTTTAAAAAAATAGAAAATCATAAGTGAGTATGGAAGACTTTGCTTAATAATCTCGTTTTCCTTTAATTTTTTTCCTGCTCGCATTCAAGTTAGCTTCTTAATGAAAGTGTTTGATTTTCTTAAAGGTGAAGCAGCTTCCTTATTCGACACAGAAAACCCAGATTGGTTTCAAACAACTCGGACATAACTCAGTAAAAAAAACAACAAGGAGTGACATATGCGAAATATCCTGAAAGAACAGAAAAGATTAACAGCAGAGCGCGCTGAAGCTTTGCTTCTGTGAGCAAGGGGAACCCAGCCCTTTGCAAAATGTCACCATGGGGCCAGAGTGTAGTAATGAACCTACAGTTCGAGAGTGTTCTCCACAAACAGACTGAACTTTACAACAGCTGCATGCATGTGAAATGGAAATAAATCGACTAAGGCAGGAAAAACTATTTTGAATAAAATTGTTACTGTCCATTGCACACTTCTCAACCTATGTGACTCAGTTGTGCCTTTTGAATAGAGAATAAATGAAGAGGGAACTGAACATTAACTGGTGATTGAAATTATTATTACAAGGGTGATTATAGTTACTATATGACTACAGCTACAACTGGAATGTGCCGATTCTGTTAGCATCTGTAATTATTGTTCCATCAAAATGAAATCTTACAATATTGTTTGAAAGTCTAGAGCAAGATACTATTTGTAAAATAGCAAAATAACACTTGAGATATTATTTTAACAATAATAAGGAGAGTGCAAATAGCTCTGTAACTAGATGTCCTTGGGGTTGTTGAGACATGGAGGGCCAGGAATACCACCTAGCCCACAGTTCAGGTCACAGTCCTTTGACAGTAAATGCTTTGGCATTTGCAACATTCTATTCCAAAAAGCTGATGTCAGGAAAAAGTTTTTACACAAAGAATATTTTCTTGCTTTTGTAGTTTAACTGGTCTTCCTTGTAGAGATTCTTCAGGAGAAAAATAATAATGAATGAAAAAAAAAGTACATTCCAACATCTACGTAGCTAACGCTAATACTAGGCCACAAATCTACATCACTTCAATCATTTCGAGGAATTCTGTATGGATCATAACCGCTAATAAACTCTGATTTCCACATATATCTATCCTTTGATTCTTTCTGACTAAGATTATCCAAGTAATCCGGCAGTAGAGCTTTTTAGCTGTATTTTTCTTCTGACAACAGCAACAGACATCTTCGCTTGGCTTCAGTATGTGAACAGTATGCAAACAAAGTTTGCTTGTCCCCCAGGATAAGGGTCGCGACTGTTGCTAATGTAAATATGACATCAGTGCAAGGGATCTATAGCTTATTAATATAACTAAAACCCAAAGTGGAGTTTGGTCTGTATTGGTTACAGTGTTTTGCAGTAGGTTTCTGATCATCCATGTGTAGTTATGCACACAGACAATCTCTGAATAACATCATGAGCAGCTCTGATTCACAAGTATGATCTTTAACTTTCATAATCAAAAATACACAGCAGAACCCCTCATAGTATAAACACCAGTATGTATACTACAACACCAGTAGTACAACCCCAATTCCAAAAAAGTTGGGACATTGTGTAAAACATAAATAAAAATAGAATGTGAAAATTTGCAATCATGGAAACCCTATTTTTCAGTGAAAAATAGTACAAAGACAGCATATCAAATGTTGAAACAGAGAAATCTTATATGCGCTCATTTTGAATTTGATGTCAGCAATACATTTCAGAAAAGTTGAGCCGGGGCAACAAAAGACTGAAAAATTGTGCAATGCTAAAAAAAAAAAAAACTAATTTGGTTAACGGGCAACAGGCCAGTAACATGACTGAGTATAAAAAGAGCATCCCAGAGTGGCGGAGTCTCTCAGAAGTAAAGATGGGGAGGGGTTCACTGCTAAAAGACAGTTTAAGAATAATGTTCCTCAATGTAAAATTGCAAAGAATTTGGGGATCACATCATCTATGGTACATATTATTAAAGGAGAACTGAAGGCAAATTTTTATCATCATCAAAATTCTATTTCTCATTTTATTAAACATAAGAATGCATTTCTGATAGCTATTTTGTCACTGCTATAGCAAGTTATGAGTATTTGAAATATGCTATGTAATATCTCAGTCCATATGTTAAAACAATGGCCGTAAACAAGATTCGTTGAGACCTGTGCGAGAAATCGTGGGACAGAAGTAAAACGTACAGCGGAAATCAAAGTGACCAATATCTGCCAACGTTGTCAAAAGACGCGCACGCCCCCTTTCGATCTCGAAAGCTTATAATAAATAAATAAATAAATAAATATTTTATATATATATATATATATATATATATATATATATATATATATATATATATATATATACACACACACACACACATATATACATACACACATATATATACATACACATACACATATATAACAGAAATATTATATATAAAAAAACAGATTATTATATTTTTTTTTTCTGTTATATCCCTCCCGAAAATTTTTTTGCTCACCCAGTGGACAGGAAACGGATTTTTTTTTTTTTTTAAGGATGGCCTAAACTTAAGTGTACTTGGGAAGGGGAATTCAAATACATGAGGAGTTCTGGGAACAGGCCATCGACAGGGTACGATCTACCACCTCTTGTGCTCGTCTTGGACTTATTCAATTTAAGGTCTTATACAGGGCACATTTCTCTAAATCCAGACTATCTGAACTGTATTCGGAAGTTGAGGACAAATGTGACAAATGTCACGGCTGTCCTCGTCACCTTAGCTACATGTTTTTTCTTTGTCCTGTTCTGAAAGGATTCTGGGCGGGTTATTTTACTATTATGTCGACTGTTCTTGGGTTAAATCTCCAACCTTGCCCTCTGATTGCTATATTTGGGATTCCTCACCCCTCACTTGCACTTAACTCTACACAAAAGGATATTATAGCTTTCACATCCTTACTAGCAAGACATTTATTACTGTTACATTGGAAATCTGCTAAATATCCTATCTCCTGGTGGCTTACAGACATGTTTTTTTTTTTTTTAAACTTGAGAAGATTAAATACACGTTGAAAGGCTGTACGGCCAAATTTTTCCACAAATGGCAACCCTTTCTCTCTTATTTAACTAATTTAGAGGTACTGCCCGATTGAATGTGTGCCTGCTATGGTTGTATCTTTTATATCGTAGTTGTGCTGGTCATGGTGAGCTGAGTGGGGCCGGGGGGGGGGGGGGGGGGGGGTCATTGTCTATTATGCTGCACTCTAATTTAATTTCTTTAAGTTGATTTATTTTCTTCTATATTCTTATCAGAGTGTTTTGTTTTTTGGTTGTTGGTTAAAAAAAAAAAAGGTAAATTGTATTTCTGTGATTGGAAGTATTTTTTTTTTTCAATAAAAATATTTTGGAAAAACAAAAAAACAAAACTGTTAATGTTATAGTCATGTTGTCCATTGTTGCCCAAATGAGGATGGGTTCCCTTTTGAGTCTGGTTCCTCTCGAGGTTTCTTCCTCATGTCGTCTGAGGGAGTTTTTCCTTGCCACCATCGCCACAGGCTTGCTCATTGGGGATAGATTAGGGATAAAATTAGCTCATGTTTTAAAGTCGTTCAAATTGTGTAAAGCTGCTTTGCGACAACGTTTATTGTTAAAAGCGCTATACATATAAACTTGACGAAATTCAACATGGCTAAAAACCGAATAGGCTGATAAGTATAATATTTAATTGCAATTTAGTTGCCAATACGAGTCACGATATAAAAGGTTACTAAAACCAAATAATAATGAATAAACACATTAAGAAATAAAGCAAGTTTAAAAATGACTTCAGTTCTCCTTTAAAAGATTCAGAGAATTTGGAGAAATCTCTGCATGCAAAAGAAAAGGCCAACACTGACTGGATGCCTGTGATCTTCAGGCCCTCAGATGACACTGCATTAAAAGCAGACATGTGTCTGTAGTGGAAATCACTGTATGGACTCAGGAACACTTCAGAAAACAATTGTCTGTGAAAACAGTTCATTATTGCATCCACAAATGCAAGTTAAAACCATATATAAACAAGATCCAGAAACACCACCTTCTCTGGGCCTGAGCTCTTTTACGATGATTTCTTTTTAGAAATCATGGACACCACATCCTCCAGTCTAAAGAGGAGAGGGACTATCCGGATTGTTATGAGTGCACAGTTCAAAAGTCAGCATCTGTGATGGTATGAGGGTGCATTAGTGCACATGACATGGGTAGCTTGTACATCTGGGAAGGCATCATTAATACTGGATGATGTATACATGTTTCAGGGCAATATGCTACCATCCAGACAAAATATTTTTCAGGGAAGGCCTTCCTTCTTTCAGCAAGACAACTTTCTGCCAAACCACTTTCTACACATTAAAACTGCATGGCTCCATAGCAAGTGCATCCAGGTGCTAAACTGGCCTGCCTGCAGTCCAGACCTGTCTTCCATTTAAAACATCTGATGCATTATGAAGCGCAAAATGTGACAAAGGACACCCTGAACTGTTGAACAATTGAAATTGTACATCAGGCTCTTGCCAACATTTCTCTTTCAAAACTACAGCAATTGGTCTCCTCAGTTCCCAAACGTTTACAGCGTGTTGTTAAAAGTAGAGGTGATGCAACACAGTGGTAAACATTTGGTCTTTGTACTATTTTCAATGAAATATAGGGTTTCCATTATTTGCAGATTATCACTTTGTTTTTATTTACAGTTTGTGAACTTGGAATTGGGGTTGTATTACTATGAATGTTAAAACCCTAATCAACATGTCTCTGATATGACAAAACAAAAAAGATGATGGTGCTTGAATGTGCTGGATGATGTCTGTAATGATGGCAAATTCACATCAAGTGCACATTACAGTAACCTTGTTTTGTTTTACCCATTTCTCGGTGCACCGGGAAATATCCATTCAATCACTAGGAAATAAAGGCAGAATAAGAAACAAATATTAGGAAAAGGGTGCAACTGCAGTGGCAGGGGGGATTACCACATTGTACATGAAGTGTGGGTATTGTGTCAAAATTGCAGACAATCAAAAATTATACTCAGCCATTTTTTTTAACTGGTTTAAACTTAAATCAGAAATCTAGACATCCTTTTCTCTCCAACACGTTCATATTTATAAAATTCTCAAGATGATTCACAAGACTCAATATGAAAAGTTATGAAAGTTAGAATTACCAGTTGCACCTTTTGTAGAGCAGCACACAAATTTCGACATTTTTCCTTCATCTCATTATCTCTAGCCGCTTTATCCTGTTCTACAGGGTCACAGGCAAGCTGGAGCCTATCCCAGCTGACTACGGGCGAAAGGTGGGGTACACCCTGGACAAGTCGCCAGGTCATCACAGGGCTGACACACAGACAACCATTCACACTCACATTCACATCTACGGTCAATTTAGAGTCACCAGTTAAAGGGCTGATGACACGAACATGACTCTATGCAATTTCTTAAATAAACTATGCAACATGGCAAACGTTAGATTTCTGTTATAATTACGTGAAAAGAAGCTGTTGTTACGCAAATATCCAACTTTTAATCGCACAGCGCAAGAAAACTGGGTCCGTGGCTCGCAGCCATGTTGTGACGTCAGCGGAAGAACACGCTGCGGTTCACTGGCTGTTCTACTCTGGTTCTACTCAATGGAAATGGCGCATGAAAACACCGGTGAACTCTCTAGTGCTAGCTCTTCCTCTTCTGGGAGTCTAGAATTGTGTTGATCTCTTCCGAATAGAATCTATGATAGTCTACCCTCTTTACCCTTTGCCTCTCGTTGCTAGGCGGCAGTTACATGAAAGCCGCAAGCTTTCACAAGCAAATACATGACTGATATCACGCCGACTTTATGATTACATTTATGATTATCATGTAGAATCTATAGCTCTACGTACCTTTATCTTATGTCATTTCACAACACATGTTCTGACAGGAGGACTGTCTTTAGATCCGGCATAGCTACTAGTAGACCCCCTCCGGAATACTGGCAGTGTTGCCAGATTGGGAGGTTTCAAGTGCATTTTGATGGGTTTTGAACATATTTTGGGCTGGAAAACATCAGCAGTATCTGGCAACAGATACTGCTGACGTTTTCCAGCCCAAAATATGTTCAAAACCCACCAAAATGCACTTGAAACCGCCCAACTGGGTGGGAAACCTCCCAATCTGGCAACACTGTGTCGGCACTGCTGATGGTAGTAACACACGTTTGTGCTGAACTGAACACCCAAAAGATTCTTTTAAGCTAGGAAGGGTGTCAAAACAATCCAAATCGAAGTGTTCAGAGCACAGGACGGATGTTGGTGAGGGCTCCCACTTGTCACGAGTGCGCCTGACTTGCTTCACCCACTTCGCATGCAGCTCGGGATCTCTGGGAAACTTGAATAAACTTACCCCATCCTTGTGGGTTTTGGAGCAAAAGCCGGCAACACAACGCGAAGGCATAATAACTAATATATATATATATATATATATATATATATATATATATATATATATAATGTATAATAATGTATAATAAAAATACTAATAAATGATAAACTGAACACCTGTCGCATCAACAACAAACTGGTAAGTTAGGAGGAAGGTTCTTTCGCTGACGTCATATAGCTCCTCCTCCTCCTTCGTCTCCTGGGTGCTGCAGCCCCGTCAAACTTGCCCAAATAGCCGCGTTTATCATCATAACTTGTAAAATAGGCGCCTTCGTGAATTAATATATGGATCATCGGGAATTACTTTTTATGTTATAAAACATCGCCAAAGATGTCAAAAACGTGTCATCAGCACTTTAACCTAACCTGCATGTCTTTGGACTGTGGGGGAAACCGGAGCACCCGGAGGAAACCCACGCGGACACGGGGAGAACACGCAAACTCCGCACAGAAAGGCCCTCGTCGGCCACAGGGCTTGAACCCGGACCTTCTTGCTGTGAGGCGACAGCGCTAACCACTACACCACCGTGCCGCCCGACATTTTTCCTTAAAAGTACAAATTTTTAATGAACGAGGAATACGCGAGACTAACGGGCAATCCTTGAATAAAGATGATTTCTTGTCGCATCCATACAAATTGCAATCAGTGTTTCCCACACATTGATGAGACTATGGCGGCCCGCCATAGTCCAATTTGGGCCGCCATAGTCTCAGTCCGCACCCGCCCACACGGCGACACTGACGCACCCGGCCTGACGTTGCGTGCGTTGCCTATCTGAGACAGCGTGAGGAGACAAATCTGATAAGCTACATCCTGCGGCAAGTTTATACAACTTTATGTAGCCTTTGACACGATTGAGAAGGTGACATTTAGGCTACGCTATGCACATAGCTGACACATAGACACATACTAGTGCTTTATAGGCGTATGGAGAGCGCACTGATCAGACCCTCCAGGATTTTGCGATGTTGCGATTTGCAAATTCAACCAATCCCCGCGAATTCAGGGCGGTGCTGCAATTATATCCAATCACCGCAACTTTCCCGCAAATTTGACCAATCGTTGGCGTTGTCTTGAGGTGATGTCGACAAACTACCTTCCGCCTTACTTCCGTATATACGTTCAAGAGAAGCAGCATGTGCGCAGTGTTGTCAGGTTGGGTGGTTTCCCGCCCAATCGGGCGGTTTTTGAACATATTTTGGGCTGGAAAACGTCAGCAGTATCTGGCAACACTGCATGTGTGAGTCAGTGTTTATATAGGCTTAAATTCTGTTACTGAAAGTGTGTTATGTTTACAGTGAAGGACTGTGTGCACTTTACATTATTTTTTTTACTTAATACAAGAAATTAATGGATGCCAACATTTTTGCCAAAATGGTATTTTATTTTCCATTGTTTAGGCAGCTTCAGCATCATACTGTGAGATTCTGTTCAAATTGTTGTTTTTTTTCTTCTATGAAGCCTGAGTCATTTATTTTATTAGTTTATAATTATTGTTTAATCTTCAAGAGAGACTGCCTGCACACAGTACTAGTATTAATAGTTTTTTTTTCTTACATGAAAGCTGAGGCATTTATATTATATTTTAAGGTAACTTCATGTTGTGCCGTGAGGTTCTATGCACTTTAACTTTTGAACCAACAGGTGCATTTGGATAAGTAAAGCCTATTTTTCTGCATTTTTGTAGTCCTGGTAATCTTTCATATTGGTAAAGTTGTTTATAGGACCATTTCTCAGTGTCTGTTTTTTTAATCAATAGTTTTTCAGTAATAATTTAATATTTAACATACTCAATTTTAATCACAAAAAGAGAAAATCGCAACAATTTCTCGCAACTTTCACTTTCTCCCGCAATGTAATCGCAACAAAAACCTAAAAAAACACCGCAACCTTCATCGCAATTTTTTGGAAAACCCCCCGCAACATCAGACATTTTAGCCGGCAAAAATCACAAAAAAGGCCCGCGAAATCCTGGGGGGGACTGGTTAATGTACTCCTGGGGACAGGACATATACAGTCAGTCAAAGTAAAAAGTTTGTGAACCCCTTGGAATTTATGTCTAATTCCCATATACAACCCCGATTCCAAAAAAGTTGGGACAAAGTACAAATTGTAAATAAAAACGGAATGCAATGATGTGGAAGTTTCAAAATTCCATATTTTATTCAGAATAGAACATAGATGACATATCAAGTGTTTAAACTGAGAAAATGTATCATTTAAAGAGAAAAATTAGGTGATTTTAAATTTCATGACAACAACACATCTCAAAAAAGTTGGGACAAGGCCATGTTTACCACTGTGAGACCCCCTTTTCTCTTTACAACAGTCTATAAACGTCTGGGGACTGAGGAGACAAGTTGCTCAAGTTTAGGGATAGGAATGTTAACCCATTCTTGTCTAATGTAGGCTTCTAGTTGCTCAACTGTCTTAGGTCTTTTTTGTCGTATCTTCCGTTTTATGATGTGCCAAATGTTTTCTATGGGTGAAAGATCTGGACTGCAGGCTGGCCAGTTCAGTACCCAGACCCTTCTTCTACGCAGCCATGATGCTGTAAATGATGCAGTCTGTGGTTTGGCATTGTCACATTGGAAAATGCAAGGTCTTCCCTGAAAGATATGTTGTCTGGATGGAAGCATATGTTGCTCTAGAACCTGGATATACCTTTCAGCATTGATGGTGTCTTTCCAGATGTGTAAGCTGCCCATGCCACACGCACTAATGCAACCCCATACCATCAGAGATGCAGGCTTTTGAACTGAGCGCTGATAACAACTTGGGTCGTCCTTCTCCTCTTTAGTCCGAATGACACGGCGTCCCTGATTTCCATAAAGAACTTCAAATTTTGATTTGTCTGACCACAGAACAGTTTTTCACTTTGTCACAGTCCATTTTAAATTAGCCTTAGCCCAGAGAAGACATCTGCGCTTCTGGATCATGTTTAGATACGGCTTCTTCTTTGAACTATAGAGTTTTAGCTGGCAACGGCAGATGGCACGGTGAATTGTGTTCACAGATAATGTTCTCTGGAAATATTCCTGAGCCCATTTTGTGATTTCCAATACAGAAGCATGCCTGTATGTGATGCAGTGCCGTATAAGGGCCCGAAGATCACGGGCACCCAATATTGTTTTCCGGCCTTGACCCTTACGCACAGAGATTCTTCCACATTCTCTGAATCTTTTGATGATATTATGCACTGTAGATGATGATATGTTCAAACTCTTTGCAATTTTACACTGTCGAACTCCTTTCTGATATTGCTCCACTATTTGTCGGTGCAGAATTAGGGGGATTGGTGATCCTCTTCTCATCTTTACTTCTGAGAGTCGCTGCCACTCCAAGATGCTCTTTTTATACCCAGTCATGTTAATGGCTTATTGCCAATTGACCTAATAAATTGCAATTTGGTCCTCCAGCTGTTCCTTTTTTGTACCTTTAACTTTTCCAGCCTTGTATTGCCCCTGTCCCAACTTTTTTGAGATGTGTTGCTGTCATGAAATTTCAAATGAGCCAATATTTGGCATGAAATTTCAAAATGTCTCACTTTCGACATTTGATATGTTGTCTATGTTCTACTGTGAATACAATATCAGTTTTTGAGATTTGTAAATTATTGCATTCCGTTTTTATTTACAATTTGTACTTTGTCCCAACTTTTTTGGAATTGGGGTTGTAAAATATGGTCATATATTCATGTAAGTTACAATAATGAACAAAGACAGTCTCCTATAACCAAAGATACACAGATTTTCAAAGAATGTTTGACCATATTGAATAAATCATTCAAACTGTGAAACTGAAGGTTGGAAAAAGTAAGTGAACCCTAAGCTAATGACTTTTTAAAAAGCTCATTGCAGTCAGAATTTAGCACACCTGGGTTCCATTTAATGAAACGAGTTCAGAGGTGTGGCCTAGAATTACTTTGATTGATAAAAACCCCTGAAAAGTTTGAACTTTTGACAAGAAGCATATCCAGATGGGAATCATGCCTTGCACAAAAGAGCTATCTGAAGACCCAAGATCAAGAATTGTTAACTTACATAAGGCTAGAAAGGGTTACAAAGTCATCTCAAAGATTTTAGGTATTCATCAGTCTACTGTCAGGCAAGCTGTCTATACATGGAGATGATTAGGTATTGTGGCTACTTTGTCTAGAAGTAGGCACCCTGCCAAGATGACCCCAAGAGCACAACGCAAAATAATTAATGAAGTAAAGAAGAACCCTAGAGTGACAGTGAAAGATTTGAAGACGTCATCAGAACTGGCTAACATCTCTGTTCATGATTCAATAATGCGCAAAACATTGAACAAGAAACAAGTCCATGGCAGGACACCAAGAAGGAAGCCACTGCTGTCAAAAAAGAACATTACTGCATACCTAAATTTTGCAAAAGAGCACTTGGGACACTCCACAGTGGTACTGGGAAAATGTTTTGTGGAGTGATGAAACCAAAATTGAACTATTTGGGAGGAACAAGCAGAACTCCAGTTGGTGTAAAAAGGGCACTGCATATCAACAGCAAAACATCATCCCTACAGTAAAGTATGGTGGAGGGAACATCATGATTTGGGCCTGCTTTGCTGTGTCAGGGCCTGGACAGCTTGCCATCATTGAGGGGAAAATGAATTCCCAAATTTATCAACAAATTCTCCAAGATAATGTGAGGGTGTCTGTCTGTCAACTGAAGCTCAGAAGAGGCTGGGTGATGCAACAGGACAATAACCCCAAACATCGCAGCAAATCCACAGCACAATGGTTTCAGAAGAACAAACTCCGCCTTTTGGAGTGGCCTAGTCAGAGCCAGGATCTCAATCCTATTGAGATGCTGTGGAATGACTTGAAGACAGCCATACACAGAAGACAACCCAAGAATATGGAAGAGTTAAGGCAGTTCTGCAGGTAAGAATGGGCTAAAATTCCCCCTGCACAATGTGCAGGTCTGATCTGCAGTTATAGAAAGCGCGTGGTTGAAGTCATTGCTGCCAAAGGAAGGTCAACCAGTTATTAAATCCAAAAGGTTCACTTACTTTTTCCACCACTACTGTGAATGTCGAATGCATTTGTATAATAAAAAAAAGTCATGAAAAAGTAGAAATGTGCGTTATTGGCTTAAGCTTATTGTGCATATCAGTACCTGTGACTTGGATGAAGATCAGATCACTTTATTACCAATTCATGCAGGAAAACCAGATAATTCCAAAGGGTCCACATACTTTTTACTTTGACTGTACATTCTAAAAAGTATTTAATTGGATTAAAAAAATTAATACAGGATGAGTCAAGAATTAAATACAAGATGCTTCTTAGTAAAAAAAAAAAAAAAAGAGAGGGGAAGATTGAATTTACCTAACTTAAGAAATTACTATTGGGCAGCACAACTCAGAGCCTTAATTATGTGGATCACTAAAGAGAAAGATTCAGTGTGGGTGGAGATGGAACAAAATGCATGTCAGCAGGTATCTTTAAAATCACTCCCATTTCTGAATGAAAAGGCTCGGAGGAGAATCAGAATGGGTAATGAGTGGATCAGGGGAACAATGAAAATTTGGTCAGCAGTACGAAAGAAGTTGAAACTGTCAAATTCTGTAGGCAGGGCTACTAAAATAGCAAAGAACCCAGATTTTGTACCATCTACCATGGATTCTGGATTTAACAAATGGGCTAACAAGGGGCTAATATATATCGATCAAATGTTTCAGGGACAAACACTGAAATCATTCACACAACTCCAAAAAGAATTTAACTTACCAGCTAATGACATTTACAAATTCTTACAGCTAAGAGATTATTTACAAAAACATCAGGAATGGGATAATATTTGTAAGACACCATCTAAATTAGAGGAAGTGTTGTGGTCATTTTCAGAGGACAAGTCAAAAAAAGGGGTTATATCAAAAGTCTATAAAGCACTACAACACGAATCTAATGATGACAACTTTGACATTAAAGAAAAATGGGAGCTGGAAGCCAACATCATAATATCAGATGAAGAATGGGAGGAAACATTGAAAGAGGGACACAAACTAACTAACAGCCCAACATGGAGGGAATTCGATTGGAAAGTAAAAATGCGCTACTTCAACACCTCATTTATTACATCAAAATATAGCAATACAACTGATTTATGCTGGAGGGAGTGTGGAGTGGTGGGTGATACCACCCATATATTCTGTGATTGCCCAAAAATAAAAGATTTCTGGGAGAATATTCAGAAGGAAATTAAACAGATTGTGGGTATTAATTTTCCAATGGAACCGGCACTATACATTTTGGGTATAATTCCTGACAGTATGACAGACAATAGCTCTAAATATTTACTAAGAATCCTGCTGCTGATCGCAAAAAAGACAATAACAGCTTCCTGGTTGAAACCACAGCCTCCAAGTATAACACAATGGAGAGACAGGGTAAAAAATGTGTTTATCATGGAGAAAATTACAGCAAGACTACAGTTGAAAACAGACTTGTTTGATAAAAGATGGTCATTATTAAAACAAGCAATGCCAGAACTCTAATCTCCTCCACTTTTTTTTTCCCCTCTCTCTTCTTCTCTTTGGAGTGTCTTTTTTCTCACTTGTAAGAGATTCGTACTTTGTACTGTTGTTTTTCTTGCTTGTAAAGTGCATGTACTCTGTACTGTTTTTTTCTTTCACTTGTAAAGTACATGTACTCTGTATTTTCTCACTTGTAAAGTACACGTACTCTGCGGTCTTTTTTTCTCCTTTTTGGAGCGTGTCTTTCTCCTCACTTGTAAAAGATTTGTACTTTGTACTGTTGGTTTTCTCGCTTGTATAGTGCATGTACTTTGTACTGTTTTTTTTTTTCTTTTTTGTTTTTTCTCTTCTTCCCACGTGTAGAGTGCGTGTACTCTGTACTGTTGATTTCACTTGTAAAGTGCATGTACTCTGCAGGTTTATATATAATATTTTTTTTTCCACTGGTTCTTATTTATTTATTTTTTTTTCTTTCTTACTTGAAAAGTACTCGTACTAAAGAGAATGTTGATCAAGGCTAAGGGAATGGAGGCAAGATTTGGTTGTGGGGAAATATGACATACAGGTCCAAGAATATGGACTGATATTTACGAATATATATTCAACATCAAGGGAAGGGGAAAAGGGGAAATTTTTAATTTCTAGAATTACAAGCAAGTGTAACTGTATATAATATACATCTCCCATGTGTTTGTTAAGTTTGTTTGTATATATGTAGTTGTCAAATAAAAAATAAGTTAAAAAAAAATACAGGATGAGTCATCAAAAAATTGTTTTCCCAGACACGATGAGCCATGAGAATTATTTTTTTTTAAAAACTGCAAACGTTTTATTTCTAGATACACCATCATTTTGGTGTCCATAACATTAAGGGACAGGTACAAAAGGGTTTGAAATTTCACCAATTTTGCTTTTTTTAAAACAACGGTCACTAGCTATTTTTGTTTAGACCACCCAAATCAAAATTGGTCTAAACTAATTTTATTTTTTTTAAAAGCTCACCGGCACCAAAGGCCGGGGGCAACTAAATGACTTAATTTCATCAGCTGTTTGTTTATCTTAACTGCGGAAGGCAAGGTTATCGTTAAAACAAGACAGGCAAACAAACAATCTAACAATTTAGATTACACGATACGTATTATAATTCTTCCAGCTCGTTCCAGTGCAGCAAACCTGGAATACAACACAATGAGCACATTAGCTTGCGACATTTTTTTTCCACTCGTATTCCAGGTCTCCCCTCCTCCTTCAGGATTGGTTAGTTGTGTTCGGGATCCTGTATGAGGATTGGCTAATAGAGAATATTCACCTCAAACTACCAATAAATTGTAGAATGGGGCGGGACTTTTCCGAAATACGGGTAGGTAAAAAGAAATTCGGCCGCAAAAGCGTTAGCTAGTTTTCTAGCTTAGCTACAATTACCCCACAAGTAGTTACCTTAAAGCACCAGCGATTGAACTCTAGCAAACAGCAAGCTTATGTTAAAAAGCAAGAATGAATACTTGAATAAGGAATGTCACGTTAACCAATTTTAACATATTAGAAACAATTTCCAAAACAAAAATTTTACTTACCTCTTGTTTGCTACCGTCCAGCACAAAGGAAGCAGATGTGTGACTACAGCTTAGAGAAAAGACCAACCAGATAATCTAGTTGAGTTCTAAATGGGCGGGGCGGAAGATTCTCAAGCTTTTACTTGGCGTGAAATTCCATCAATCAAATCTGATCCGGTAGGGACTTCACACACATCATGCTTTATCTTTTATTATATAGTGCACTTTTGTTAGAGGGTTTTGCTTTTTATAATAATGTCTGAATGCAAAATAAAACAATCCAGCGTACTCATGAGATCACACAATGCAACTTCAGTTTGTATACTGTCCAAGAGATATAGACTTGGATATGCAGGACACACTTAACACACTCCATAATAATTTTACAGACTAATATTTTATATGATTTTTTTTTTTACATTTTTGTGAGTGCTATGATTATATTAGACAAGATATATTTTTCACTAATAAAGATTGAAAATAAATTCATTTTGAACATGAAAGAACTGTAGTTAATTCCCAGATATTTAATTTTCTAGTTAGGGTAAAGAGAATATTAATTGGAGATCTGGGTGATATTTAATTCATCACTTCTGTCGTGTGAAAATGAAGCCCCGCCTCGTGCGGAGTGACGGCGAGCGCGCGTTTTTGAGACTGCGCAGTAGTGTTTTAAGAAGAAATTTTGATGCAGCTGTTGGATGGTGGAAAGGGTGGTTTTGGCACAATCTGGATTGTGACTGAATCAGGATGGCTAGTAGTAGTGGAGGAAGGTATGGAACTTGAATGGACAAGACTAGTAAAAAATAGGAAAGGAGGAGGAAGGAAGGAAAAAAATAACCGTGACACCAGGCAAATGAGCACTTGATGAGGAAAGAAGTGAAGCACGGAAAAAATATTGAAGGAAGAATTTAAGATTATTCTTAAGTTTAAAGCAGGAGATGAGGTATCGTCTGTAAGCCCGATTGCCTTGACAAATGGACTGAGAAAAGCTATTGGGGATATTGAGATGGCAGTTTGCTGGTGAAGTGCAAAAATGCTGAAGAGAGAAAGAAAGCGTTTAAACTACAAACAATAGTTAAGAAAGAAATAGCAGAAAGAAGAGTGATTGGTGAGAAGAACAGAGTTGGGGGAGTGATATCAGGAATCCCCCTAGGAGAAAATCTAGATGAACTGAAGGAAATACTTAAAAGGTCATAGGCAGTGGTTGGAGGTGAAACGTAGAATATCAACTTTTGTCTAGAAGAACGACCCAAAAAGCGAGTTCAATCTTCCTAGTATCTAATTTGCACCCTAAAATTGAATAAAACGGTTAAAATGTACTGTTTTGCCCAATTTCTGAAGGTTTGTTTACATCTCATTTACGCACACTTTTACCGCCAGGGGACAGTCGTCGTGACGTCATTTAAGCCAAACATACTGGGAGCAGCTCTGTGTTTACCTGCAAACCAAGCACACGTGTATGGACTTTGGTCGTGAGAGGTTGTGTAAAATGTCTGAAAGCGATTTTGATGGCCCGTTTACTCAGAAAACAGAAGAAAATACAATCTACATGGGCTTCAAACTGCAAAATATACATTAAGTTTAATGGAACACCAGAACAAGCCAAAGTCTAGTCATCAGGGAGCTAGAGGAGCTGAGCAAATATTAATGAAATGTACAACAAGGTAAACTTAAACTACAGCCATGACAACTCCCGATAATAAGACACATTAGGACTAGAAAACTTTATATACAGAACATAAAAATACAGGACATAGAACATGATATTGATCTGGATAACAATTTACTCAATGATATATGGTAGGAAACAGCTGCAGTTATTACACAGATGAGCACTACAACGCAACTTTCCAATCAAAGCATAACATATCATCCACTTCAATAGCAGAAGCCTATATGCCAACTTCCACAATATTAAAGAATATTTGAAACAGTTTAAGAACCCATTCAACATCATAGCAATTTCAGAGACATGGATCAGCACTGACAGAGGTGTGGACTTTGAGATGGAGGGTTATGATCTAAATCATAAGCAGAGTGAAAAAGAGAGATGGAGGTGTGGCAATATATGTGGACAAAGGATTGAAGTATAAGGTGGTGGAGAGTATGACAGCAGCTGTTGATAATCTGGTGGAATGTAATATCACAGTGGAAATTTGTATGGAAAAAGCAAAAAATATAATTGTGAGCTGTTTGTACAGAACTCCAGCATCAAGTATTGATACTTGAAAACATGTTTTCTAACTCAGTGCAGAAGACTGTTTATCTGTGGGGATTATAATATTTATCTTTTAAAAAAAAACAGATTTCATAAATACAATGTACAGTATGGGTTTATACCCCAAAATCACCAAACCTCATAGAATTACTTCTCATTGTGTCACATTAATAGATAATATATTGTGATATCACGAGAAGCGGGCTGACTCTCGGCAGGACCCTTCAATCAGTGCAAGGACACAGAAATTAAAATAAGTCAAGATTTTTAATGTTATGCCAGGAAACTAAAGCAGGAAAGGTAACTCAAAGTTCAATGGTCAAACGAAAATGGATTCCTGAAAGTCAAACTCAAATAATGTCTCTGGCTTTAGAGCAACAAAATTATAGGCAGGTTTCCTTCAGTCCAATATCCTTTTCCCAGAACAAACAAAATCTTCTGCCTTATTTTGAGTCCAGTTAACCATCCCTGTAAGTCTTCAGCCCAGTTGCAGGTGTTCGTAACACAGGCAAGTATTTCAGTGCAAAAATCCCTCAGGTAAGAATTCCAGATAAGCCTTTCGTTGAATACTCCGCCCAGCAGGGTCCACTCAGCAGGAGAGTCCATGAACCTCGCTCCCCTCTCTTCCACCTTCACACTGAGAGCTTTTGAGCCCTCACAAAGCCCTCTTGCGCATTAGGCCCTCATTGGCCACAGGTGTGCTGAGGGGTGCAGTTCCTAACTCCACCACCAGATGGAGTTATAGCTGCCAGAAGTTGGAGCCATCTGCGTGTGACGTAGCACCCCTCGATGATGCAGCCTCTTGGGATATCACACATCCCCCCCCCCTCGGGACCGACGTCCTCATCGGGCTGAAGGTTGCGAACAGGACATCTCGCCGGAACAGGGCGTCCGCATTGCCATGGCACCTGCCAGCCCTGTGAACAACAGAGAAGTTAAACACTTGCAAGCTTAAAAACCATCTGTTAACCTTACTGTTGGTCTCTTTGTTCTTGGCTGTTGGACCAACAGATGCACAGTCTCCAGAATCTGTGCTTCTCTGTTCATCCAGTCTAGATTTTTGAGGAAGAGAAGATGTAGGTCCCCCAGGATCAAATGCAGGAGTCAACCCTTCCTCTGAAGCTTCCTCCTTGGGATCTTCATGACACTGTTCAGTTGCGTTTAAGGTTTCTGAAGGATCCAACTGCATCCACTTCTCACTCATCTCAAGAGAATCAGATAGAGGTTTTGGTTCTCCAATAGCCAGACCAACACCATCGTCCATGACTGTTGCTGTGTCCGATATGGATGATGCAGTCAAGTCAATATTCTGCCGATCTTGAGAATTTAAGCTTTCGTTGGTCAAAGAATCTGTAGCTACATTAGAACATTTGAAGTCAATTGATGCTTCTGGATCTGAACAGGATTGTCTGCAGCATCCATGTCTGAAGGTTGCCGACTGGTGGGTTCCTCTAAACATGGCTGTCCACCACTGAGGACTTTTGCATCACATGCTGATGATCTGCAGTTCATCAGGAGAGCTTCATCATCCATCAACACAGACTCTTTCCCCATAATAGAACACATCACGATTTTACAACTCCTGCTCGGACACTTTAGCTTGCTTTTCTTCATCTCCCTGATCAGATTCCTCTCCATCTCCTCCACTTCCTTCTTCTCTTGCTCCCGTTTCTCACGGAACCTCTTCCGGTCCTCAGTGAGGCTCTGAGGGGACATTCTTTCCTCAGATTCACAGTGATGCAGCTCATTGATTTTCAAGTTCTCCTCAACAAGCTTCTCTTCCAAGACCTTCAAACCTTCTAGTGGCTTCAAAAGCTCTAATCCATCAGGACCTGTTTCAAAATGGAGTGGGTCAGAACCTGGCTGTGATACTCCATCACTACTACTCATAGCTCTTGGACTTCCCTGAGACACGTTATCAGATCCAAAACGAAGGGAGGCAAGGTCATCCTCCAATCCAATCACACCTGCTTCAGCCAAGTCACTGGAGGTCAAAGTAAACTGGCAATCTGTAGTCCATGAAGGCCACAATCCGTCTGGATTATCTGCTTCCAGCAGGACATCAACAATCTCCTCCTGAGCAAGAACATTCTCCACCTCTTGAAGGATTTCAGCTGCTCAGCTCAGCTTTTCCTCCACGGCTCGGAGCTCTTGCTGCTCTTTCATTTCCCATTCACATGCCTTTACTGGGCCAGCGCTCCAAACAGCCATCTTCTTCTGTAGTTGCAATTCCTCTGCCTTCAGTTGGTTGGCTTTTCTTTGTTCCTCCAGGAGGGCCGCGCTCACCTGCATCTGGGCTTGCTGGCCTGCAATAAGAGCCTTCAAAATTTCCTCCATCTTGTTGTGCAGAGGGCCTATGGTTAACTGGGAAAATTGAGCAATCAAATGTTCAGTGCCCTCCTCGTACATGCATTATTGTCGAATTCTCCACCATATGTGATATCACGAGAGGCGGGCTGACTCTTGGCAGGACCCTTCAGTCAGTGCAAGGACACAGAAGTTAAAATAAATCAAGATTTTTAAAATGTTATTCCAGGAAATTAAGCAGGAAAGGTAACTCAAAGTTCAATGGTCAAACAAAAATGGATTCTCAAAAGTCAAACTCAAATAATGTCTCTGGCTTTAGAACAACGAAATTAGAGGCAGATTTCCTTCAGTCCAATGTCCTTTTCCCAGAACAAACAAAATCTTCTGCCTTACTTTGAGTCCAGTTAACCATCCCTGTAGTCTGCAGCCCAGTCGCAGGTATTCATAACACAGGTAAGTCTTTCAGTACAAAAATCCCTCAGGTAAGAATTCCAGATAAACCTTTCGTTGAATGGTCCACTCAGCAGGAGAGTCCATGAACCTCACTCCTCTCTCTTCCACCTTCACACTGAGAGCTTTTGAGCTCTCACAAAGCCCTCTTGCGCATTAGGCCCTCATTGGCCACAGGTGTGCTGAGGGGTGCAGTTCCTAACTCCACCACCAGATGGAGTTATAGCTGCCAGAAGTTGGAGCCATCTGCGTGTGACATAGCGCCCCTCGATGACGCAGCCTCTCGGGATATCACAATATTTACAAACAGTACGGAAAATAATACAGAAAGTGGGCTTTTATATAATGACATCAGTGACCATTTGCCTGTATTTATTGTCTATCACTGTAATTACTGGAAACCTAAGGATATGAATCAGCTGAAATACAAACGGGTAAGAACCGAAGAAAACATAAGGACACTTAAGAGTGAATTACTTAAACAGAACTGGAAAGTAGTATATGAGGAAGAAGATATTGACAAAGCATACAGTGGATTTCTAAATATCTTTAAAACACTATATGATAAAACCTGTCCTGTAAGGAAATACAATGATGGACAAAAACAAGCAAATGGTCCATGGATCACCAAAGGATTAAAAATGCCTGTAAAAAAAAGAACACGCTGTATAGACAATTCATTAAAAAAAGAACTTTAGAGGCAGAAATTAAATATAAAAAATACAAGAATAAATTAACCAGCATTATGAGGACATGTAAGAAGGAATATTATAATAAATTATTAGATAGTAATAAAAATAACATGAAGGGGCTATGGAATGTACTGAATAGTATTATTAGGAATGGAGCTATAAACAAAAACACAAGCTACCCTGATCATTATATTGAGAATGACAGATCAATAAATAATATGGAAGAAGTGGTAAATGGTTCTAATAGATTCTTTGTAAATGTGGGACCAGATCTGGCAGAAAAGATTCAGGAAACAGACACACCTGGAAGGGTGGAGGCTGCTCGATGGGAGAGAAATCCTAAATCTATATTCATTGGTGCAGTTGGCATAAAAGAAGTCATAGACATTGTAAGGAGAAGTGAAAGTAAAACCTCCACTGACTGGAATGATATTGATATGAGTTTAATAAAAAAAGTTATTGAAGAAATTGCAGAACCATTTACTCACATATGTAATATGTCTTTTCAATCTGGTAAATTTCCAAACAACATGAAAATAGCTAAAGTTATACCTTTATATAAATGTGGGGATAGACACCATTACACAAATTACAGGCCAGTTTCTTTACTCTCTCAGTTCTCCAAGATCCTCGAAAAACTGTTCACAGCAAAACTAGACAACTTCATTGAAAAATACAAACTTTTAGCTGACAGTCAATACGGATTCCGGAAAGACAGATCAACAACTCTGGCATTAATGGAACTTATCGAGAAAATCACAAATGGTATAGACAATAAAAAACATGTTATGGGAATTTTCATAGATCTAAAGAAAGCATTTGACACAATAAATCATGACATTCTATTCAACAAATTAGAGAGGTATGGTATCAGAGGGGTTGGTTTGGACTGGGTGAGGAGCTACTTAAGCAACAGGCAGCAATTTGTAAAAATTGGAGATCACACATCTGATTATATAACATGTGGAGTACCGCAAGGGTCTGTCTTAGGTCCTAAACTGTTTATATTGTACATTAAATGACTTATGTAATGTATCATGCATAATGAAATGCATTTTATTTGCTGATGATACAAACATCTTTTGCGCCGGGGACAATGCACAGCAGCTTATGGAGACAATCACAACCAAAATGAATAAATTAAAAAGGTGGTTTAATATAAACAAATTGTCATTGAATTTGAGTAAAACAAAGATTATGTTATTTGGAAAATATAAGTCCAACCCCCAAGTTGAATTGAAAATTGACAACATAACCATAGAAAGAGTTTATGAAATACAATTTCTGGGTGTGATTGTTGATCATAAAATCTGCTGGAAACCACATATTAATCATGTTAAAGCAAAAATAGCAAAGATTACTGCAATTTTGGGGAAATCAAGACACATTCTGGACTATAAATCACTACATACTCTGTATAATGCACTCATACTTCCATATCTGAGCTACTGTGTGGAGATATGGGGTAATACCTACAAATCTAACCTGCAGCCGTTATGCACATGACAAAAAAGAGCAATAAGAATTGTCAATAATACGGGATATCTTGAGCATACAAACGCATTATTTGTAAAAGCACACACTCTGAAATTCACTGATCTGGTTAAACACAAGACTGCACAAATTATGTATAAAGCAAGACATAACCTTCTTCCGGGTGAGGTACAAAATATGTTTATGGAAAGGCAGGGTGGGTATAACCTGAGAGGGGAAATGAATTTTAAGAGAGTAAATATTAGAACAACTATGAAAAGTATGTGCATAACAGTCTGTGGGGTGCAATTGTGGAATGGTCTGGATAATGAACTCAAAAATAGCACCAACATAAAACTGTTTAAAAAATTATATAAAAACATGTTACTAAAAATATATGAGAATGAGGACAGGCAGACTATATAGGTGATGATGAAATTGAGAGTAAGTCTGTGACTGGTCTTGTATTTTGTGTATAGTTATAGGTATGTGTATATGTATGTACTGTATATATGTATTGTATATGTGTATATATGCATAAGTATCTGTATATATGATTTGATTTGGTAGATATTATACCATGTCGGTATGTCTTGGTATGTTGGTATGTTTTCTTTTTGTTTGTTGCTTTTGTTTTTTTTTGTATATATAGTTTATTATGGCAGAAAGTGACGTTTGATTAGCGGTGGTATAGAGGGTTAGGATTGGATAAGTTATTACTTCTTCCTAATCCTTTCTGAACATTATTATGTTACTGCCTTGTGGCTACGCTATTCTGTTTGTTTATGACGATGTGCATTTATGTGACGATGTGACGATTATTGCATTTTTTATTTAAATTTTTTTATTTTTATATCTTTGTAGCGCGAATAACGTGTGGGTGGAGCACAGAGGACGGCAGGACAACGTTTAGATGCAGAGAAGGCTTCTTTATTTTGCCAACTTTTCAGTCTGAGCAGCGTAAGCCTAAATACACACACACACACTCTCGGCATCTGCTCCCGGGTTTCGCTCCCTCTGCTCTCTCTCTGCCTCCTTAAATAGGGAGCGGTTACTGGGAAAACGCACACAAAACACAGGTTAACTATCGTCAGGTGTAGCGATTCTGCCACTCACCTTCCCTGGCTCCGCCCTCCTGTCACAGACCGGCGCTTGACCACGCCCCCGCTGCCACATACCCCCACCGCCCGACTCAGGCCGGGCGCCCGTGCGGCCTGCAGCCGACTCCCCCCCCCCCCCCCCCTTGACGGGAGAGGAAGTCCGCCACGACCATCTGCGCCCCCGGCCTGTGGACCACCTTGAAGTTGAAGGGTTGGAGTGCCAGATACCAACGGGTGATCCGCGCGTTGGCATCCTTCATGCGGTGGAGCCACTGGAGGGGCGCGTGGTCCGAACAGAGGGTGAAAGGGCGCCCCAGCAGGTAGTAACGGAGGGCGAGGACCGCCCACTTGATCGCCAGGCACTCTTTCTCAATAGTGCTGTAGCGCCCCTCACGCACTGACAGCTTCCGGCTGATGTATAGGACCGGGCGGTCCTCCCCCTCCACCTGCTGGGACAAAACGGCCCCCAGCCCTCTGTCCGACGCATCCGTCTGCAACATAAAAGGGAGAGAGAAGTCAGGGGAGTGTAAAAGTGGCCCCCCACACAGTGCAGCCTTTACCTCAGAGAAAGCCCGCTGGCACTGCTCCGTCCACTGGACCGGATCTGGCGCCCCCTTTTTAGTGAGGTCAGTCAGCGGGCTGGTGACGTCCGAATAATTAGGTATAAACCTACGATAGTAGCCAGCCAGCCAGCCCCAGGAACTGCCTCACCCCCTTTTTGGTCTTGGGCCTCGGGCAGGCCGCAATCGCTGCTGTCTTATTAATTTGGGGACGCACCTGCCCATTGCCAAAGTGGAAGCCCAGATACCGTACTTCCACCCACCCAATCGCACACTTCTTTGGGTTGGCAGTGAGTCCCGCCCGCCTCAGCGACCTAAGGACGGCCCTCAGATGTTGCAGGTGCCGCTGCCAGTCATTACTATAAATGATAATGTCGTCTAGGTAGGCGGCCGCATAGGTGGCGTGGGGCCGGAGGACCCGGTCCATCAGCCGCTGAAACGTAGCGGGCACCCCAAACAGCCCAAACGGAAGTGTGACGAACTGGTGTAAGCCGAACGGTGTGGAAAAGGCCGTTTTTTCCCGGGATAATGGAGTCATGGGGATCTGCCAATATCCCTTCGTCAAATCCAGTGTCGAGTAAAAACGAGCCGTCCCTAGTCGATCGAGCAGCTCATCAATACGAGGCATTGGGTACGCGTCAAATTTAGACACTGCGTTGACTTTTCTATAGTCCACACGGAACCGGACCGAGCCGTCGGCCTTAGGAACCAAGACCACCGGGCTGCTCCAGTCACTGTGGGACTCCTCGACGATGCCCATTTTGAGCATGGCCTGAAGTTCTTCCCGAACCACCTTTTTTTTGTGTTCAGGTAATCTATAAGGACGGCTACGCACTACCACCCCTGGGGGTGTCTCTATGTGGTGTTCTATGAGGTTAGTGCGACCGGGCAGGGGCGAGAACACATCCGAAAACTCGGCCTGCAACTGGGCGACCTCCGCGAGTTGGGTCGAGGAGAGGTGGTCTCCACAGGGGACCGGAGAGGTACGTGATACCAATGTCCCTTTTTGAACCTCCGGCCCCAGCTCCGCCCTCTCCGGAACTACCGACACCAACGCCACGGGGACCTCCTCGTTCCAGAGTTTCAGCAGATTGAGGTGGTAGATCTGTAGGGCCCCCTCCCTGTCCGTTCGCCTAACCTCATAGTCAACGTCCCCGACTCGCCGTGTGACCTCAAAGGGTCCTTGCCACTTGGCGATTAATTTGGAGCTCAACGTGGGCAACAGGAGGAGTACCTTATCTCCCAGAGTGAACTCTCTAAGGCGCGTGCCCTTGTTGTACAGGCGGGCTTGCTGTTCCTGGGCCTGCCGCAAATTCTCCTGAGTTAGGTGGGTGAGCGTGTGGAGTTTTGCGCGCAGATCCATAACGTACTGAATTTCGTTTTTGCTCTGTGAAGGTCCCTCCTCCCAATTTTCCCACAGTACATCTAAGATGCCGCGCGGCTTAATGCCCATATAATAATTCAAACGGGGAGAACCCTGTGGAGGCTTGGGGGACCTCTCGCACTGCAAACAGCAAGGGTTCGAGCCATTTATCCCAGTTACGTGCGTCCTCACTTATGAATTTTTTGATAATATTCTTGAGGGTGCGATTGAACCGTTCGACTAAACCGTCCGTCTGTGGGTGATAAACGCTGGTGCGGACCGGCTTAATACCCAGTAGCCCATACAGTTCGCTCAGTGTTCGTAACATAAACGAGGTGCCTTGGTCAGTCAGGATCTCTTTCGGGATCCCAACCCGGGAGATGACATGGAAGAGGGCCTCTGCAATACTGCGTGCTGAGATATTGCGAAGAGGCACCGCTTCCGGGTATCGTGTTGCATAGTCCACCAGAACCAATATAAAGCGGTACCCTCGTGTTGACCGATCTAATGGCCCGACGAGATCCATCCCAATTCTTTCGAACGGGGTCTCGATTAATGGTAGGGGGCGCAAGGGCGCTTTTGGAATGGCCGCTGGACTTACTAACTGGCATTCGCGGCACGCCGTACACCACTTACGGACGTCGTCGCAAATCCCCGGCCAATAGAATCGGGCCATTATTCGGGCTAGTGTCTTATCCTGCCCGAGTTGTCCAGCCATGGGGTTAAAGTGAGCCGCCTGGAATACCAATTCCTGGCGGCTCTTTGGAATTAACAACTGGGTGACTTGCTCTTTCGTCTGAGTGTCCTGCGTCACTCGGTATAACCTATCCTTCAAAATGGAAAAATAGGGGAAGGACGGGGTGGCGTTCGGCTGGAGCGTTTGACCATCAATTACTCTCACTTGGTCAAACGTGTGTCGCAGAGTCTCGTCTCGCGATTGTTCCAGTGGGAAATCCGCGAGGGATTCCTCAATTGAAAGAGGAGGGGCCAGCGGCTCCTCACTCTGTCGCGGAGATGACGTAGACGGCTCTGCGACCGCAGCTCCAGCCAAAGCGACACCGGGACCTTTCCCTGTTAACCGGCAGGACCCACTCTTTACTAGGCGTGCCATTAAACCCCGAAATCCCGGCCAATCAGTCCCCAAGATCAAAGAGTGGGTAAGGCGAGGATTAACCGCCGCCTTCACTATAGATTTTTCCCCTCTGAAATATATGTGGACCGACAACAGCGGGTAGCTGTGAACATCCCCGTGCACACACAACACCTTCACCCCCTGTGCTCCCCCCAATGCCTCGTCTTGCGCCAGGCTTTGGCGGATCGAGGTCTGATTGCAACCCGAATCCACTAACGCCTGATATGTAGCCCCTTGTACACTTACCGGTATGCGATACGCTCCGGCCCGATCGAGGGCAGCTTCTGGCGCGTCGGGGATCCGCACCACCGCCCCCACCTCCATCGCTGCGCACTGTTGCTGCAGGTGGCCCGGTTCCCCACAGCGCCAGCAAACCGGCCCGGGCCTTCCCTCTGCAGCTGTGTTCTGGGGCTCACTCACCTGAGGGGGGGGAGAGACAGACACAGAAGGGAGAAACGGGAGGGCACCACGGGTGCGGCGGGCCGGCTGGGGTGGAGCCGGCCCCCGCCTCCGAGGTGGGGGAATGGGGCGAGGACGGGACACGGAAGGGGGGGAGAAAGAGAGAGAGAAGAGGAGAGAGAAGACGACATCGTCGGCCGTCCTGCCACCGGTACAGCCGCCAAATGATCCTCCGCCAGTCCTACGGCCTGATCCAGCGACGCCGGGCGGTGGCACTGGACCCACTCCGCGGTTCCGGCTGGTAAGCGGGTGATGAATTGCTCCAGCGCCACCTGATCGATGATTCCCTCGGCGTCGCGATCTTCGGCCCTCAGCCACCACCAGCAGGCGTCCCGGAGCTGCTGGCTGAACGCGAACGGGCTGCCGACTTCCTCCATCCGCAGTGCGCGGAAGCGCTGGCACTGCTGCTCGGGCGTGCGCCCCACGCGCTGGAGGACGGCCCGGCGAAGGTCGGCGTAGGCCGGTCGGCGGGGAGCTGTAGTGCAGCCAGCTGCGCCTCTCCCGTCAGGAGGGGGAGGAGGCGCACCGCGCGCTGCTCCATCGGCCACCCCGAGGCTTCGGCGACCTGCTCGAACAAAGTGATGAAGGCCTCGGGGTCGTCCTGCGGGCCCATCTTAGTCAAGGTGAGGGGAGACAGGCCCGCGGCCGGGGCGCTGGTGGACCCCGCCGACGCGAGGAGACGCCGGAACGCCTATCGATCTTCCTGCTGGGCCAGCACCAGGGCTTCGAAGCGCCGCTCCTGCTCCTTTTGGAGCGTGACGAGTGCCTTGTGCTGGCTCTGCTGAGCCGTGGCGAGGGCGTGGACCAAGTCCGCGAACGGGGAGGATTCCATGGGGCTGCAAAGCTGGTGCTCCACCTTTCTCCCGGGTTTCGGCACCACTGTAGCGCGAATAACGTGTGGGTGGAGCACAGAGGACGGCAGGACAACGTTTAGATGCAGAGAAGGCTTCTTTATTTTGCCAACTTTTCAGTCTGAGCAGCGTAAGCCTAAATACACACACGCACACTCTCGGCATCTGCTCCCGGGTTTCGCTCCCTCTGCTCTCTCTCTGCCTCCTTAAATAGGGAGCGGTTACTGGGAAAACACACACAAAACACAGATTAACTATCGTCAGGTGTAGCGATTCTGCCACTCACCTTCCCTGGCAACGCCCTCCTGTCACAGACCGGCGCTTGACCACGCCCCCGCTGCCACAATCTTCTTTATTGTTCAGAATAAAGTAATCAATCAATCGAAGTAGGAACTCTCCAAATTGAATATCAAGAAGTGAAACCATATATGTATGAACCTATGGCCGTTGCAAAGCAATCAGTGAATGTGGTTCACTGGTTTGACCGTGCAGCCTCGGAATCGGACAGCGACTCGGCCAATTCTGATCGCGGTGACCCTGGACCTCAACAAGACTCGCGCCCAAACAATTTATCCTGGTAATTATGATAAATTTTTACTTTTGTTGTAATACTAAATAAGAGCCCTTTTGAAGAATAATTAAACCACCCTCCCTAGTGGATATAGGTAACGATTACTGGACAGTGCGCCGGTAGGCCACATTAGCCTGCCATCCGCGGCATTATATTTATAGCCTACTCTAAGCGAGGAAATATCCCTTTGTCTCATTTCCACAATGATTGTACAGGATCCCTCAGGATTCTTGACTTGTCAATTGCAAGCAAAAGTAAAAATGTTTACCTCCAATCTTCTCCTTTTTGCTTGAGCATTGCTGGTCCGTTTCTTCTTTGACTGCTTGATTTTGTTTCACGCGCACAATCCACTCTCTCCGCCTTGTCTCCTCTTCCAGAAAAAGCCAACCCTCTGGCTTCAAGCGCACAATCCACTCTCTCTTCCTCTTCTGGAAAAAGCCAACCCTCTGGCTTCACACGCACAATCCACTCTCTCCACCTCATCTCCTCTTCTTGAAAAAAACAACCCTCTGGCTTCACGCACACAATCCACTCTCTCTGCCTCATCTCCTCTTTCAGAAAAAGCCAACCCACTCGCTGCACCTCTTCTCCTCTTTTGGAAAAAGCCAACCCTCTTGCTCCGCCTCTTCTCCTTTTTCAGAAAAAGCCAATCCTCTCACTCCGCCTCTTCTCCTCTTCCAGAAAAAGCCAATCCACTCTCTCTGCCTTTTCTCTCTTGGAAAAAGGTATAAACTTCTTCCTGAACCAGTCCCGTTGTTACAGTTCACTGCACAACAATAAGGCATGGTTATTCTTTGGAAATTCCTGAACGCACGTCTGCACTCAAGCTGAACGGCAATGTAAGTAAACGGAATTGGACTCAACTCGTTTGTTTGGCTTAAATGACGTCACGCGCCGAGTGGTCACGAAAATAACCGAACAGAAATTCACCACGATCCGCGCTAACTTATTTTAATTATTACTTATTAACAATACTTCTTGGGACCAGAAGAAAATTACAGAGGGTTTTTTTTAACATATAAAGTTTCAAATGTGCATAAAATTAAAACCGTTGCCTATGAGCTTTAAAGGAGGAACAATAACAGGAATTAGACGGCTACAAGCAATTAGGAATGGGGAAAGAGTAGATAGTCCATCTGTGTTACAGGAGTTCAAAGATGAAGTTTTTCCAGGAAAGGTGATGGTTGGATGTATGAGTTTCAGTGTAAGAGCATATGTTCCTCCTCCCCTTAGATGCTATAAGTGTCAGAGGTATAACCATATTGCTAGTGTGTGCAAGGGAAAGCAGAGGTGTGGAAGATGTGGAGGAATAGTGAAGTAAAATGTTGTAACTGCAGAGGAAATCACACTGCAGCATACACTATGGAGGATGTATAGTGAGGAAACAGGCAGTTGAGGTTCAACAAGTAAGAACAGAACGGAGAGTAACTTATACAGAGGCAGTGAAGATTGTGAATGTAGGGGGAAAAATGAAAGTATAATCCAGCATAAACAGGCAAGCAAAGACAGTGTCAGATAACTATCAAAGCAAAGTCAGATAACTACCAAGCAGGAATTACAACCGACAGATAGGCTAGAAACGGAACCAATGTTATCAATTGGTCAGAACAAGCAAAGACTAAAACTGAAAAAAAAAATCACAATTATAGTGAAGGCAGCAGCAAAGTTCCTGAACACAAAAGACTTATCTTGGGGAAAATATATACAGATCTTAGTCAAGGAGAAGGGACAGCAGAGGGAAGTCATCAAATCATACCATGATGCTTATTCTTCAATGGAATGCTAGAAGTCTGATAGCAAATGGGCAAGACTGTAAAAGTTACATCAATTCATTAAAAATAATTCTGGATGTTATATGCATATAGGAAACATGGCTCAAACCAGGTCTAGACTTTAATATTAAAGGATATCATAGCATACACAGAGATCGGGTCAATGGAAATGGTGGAAGATGTGCAACATTTATCAGACAAGATATGAAATATAGACAGCTAATGACAGTACAAGAGTTAGAAATAGTAGTGATTGAAGTATGGACTAGAGAAGGAAGTATGAAAATTATAAACTTCCATAACCCATGTAAATAGTGAGAGAAAGGAAAATTAGAATCAATTTTAGAGCATTGGAGAGGGAAAGTAGTCTGGTGTGGAGATTTCAATGCACAGAGCACAATATGGGGGAACCAAGAAGACACAAATTGAGACATTATAGAAGAAATAATGGATGAAAAGGAATTGGTGTGTTTAAATGATGTGTAGTGAAAGTTCATTATGTCTAATTATTATAACTATTCTTTAAGTTCGTTTCTTAAGACACGTATTATGTAATAAGGTTGAAATAAGGCTTTCAAAGTTTTGAAAAACACTGAGTTTTCAAAATTTGATTGACTACAAGAGAAAGCAAGCAGCCGTGAGAAGTATAATAAAGCGGACTTAAAGAGAGTATTGGAGGAAATATTGTGAATCTCTAGGTAGAAATAAACCATTAGATAGAGTATGGGGTATGATTAAAAGAATGTCAGGGAATAGGAAAGAATATGGGTATGAAAGATGATAGAGATATAATGATAGACAATAAGAACAAAGCCAGCCCGTGCGAGTGGAGCACCATACCTAAGAAAAAATGGTAAACCCATCGAGTCGATTTTTTGTGGTGTGTACGTGTACCACGACTCATACACACCGCCTAGTGGCCAGTGTTAGTAATTACCAGTCATACACACCGCCTAGTGGCCAGTGTTAGTAATTACCAGTCATACACACCGCCTAGTGGTCACAGTGTTAGTAATTACCAGTCATACACACCGCCTCGTGGCCAGTTTTAGTAATTACCAGTCATACACACCGCCTAGTGGCCAGTGATAGCCAGTAAAGAAATAAAACAAAAGAGACTGGCTATGATATAAGAAAATTCTACAACCCAGAAACAGATGGAAGCTCCGCTTTTAGGCAGTGCCTAAATCTATATATTAGCAAGGAGCTTTGTTGAAGTACATAGTGCAGGTAATTTGAGAGATGCAGAAAAAAGAGGGAGGGAAGGGACAATAGCTAAAAATATTGAAGCGCTTCAGGATGAAAAGGAAATACAATTAATATGATGTTTTCAGTGACAGAATTGAATAAAGCACTGAAGATATCCGTAAAGACAACTTTAGGGAAAGACCAAATAAACTACTTAATGTTAAAAAATCTTAGTGATAGAAGTAAGGAAATACTACTAAAAATATATAATAAGATATGGGAAGAAGGAACGTTGCCCAATCAATGGAAGGAACATAATTGTTCTTATTTGTAAACTGGGTAAAGATCCGAGCTTGGCATCGAGTTATAGAATGATAGCCCTAACATTGCATGTAAGAAAAATTATGGGAAAAATTATTAAAGAAAGGTTAGTTTATTATTTAGAAATCAAAGGTGTAATAAAATGTTATCAAAGTGGATTTAGGAAAGGAAGACGCACTATAGATCCCGCTCTGTATCTAGAAGCTCAGGTTAATAAAGAGAGTGTAGTGACTGTATTTTTTGATGTTGAAAAAGCATATGATATGATGTGGAAAGAGGGGTTAATAATTAGGTTACATCAATTGGGGATAAGGGGAAGAATACATAGATGGGTTAAAAGTTTTTTAACTGATAGGATGATCTCAGTAAGAATAGGAAAAGAGTATAGTGGGAATTATTTAGTAGAAAATGGAACCCTGCAAGGTAGTATAGTAAGTTCAATATTGTTTTCAATTATGATAAATGAAATATGGCAGCACAGTGGTGTAGTGGTTAGCACTGTTGCCTCACAGCAAGAAGGTCCTGGGTTTGAGCCCAGCGGCCGATGAGGGCCTTTCTGTGTGGAGTTTGCATGCTCTCCCCATGTCCGTGTGGGTTTCCTCCAGGTGCTCTAGTTTCCCCCACAGTCCAAAGACATGCAGGTTAGGCTAATTGGTGGTTCTAAATTGACTGTAGGTGTGAATGTGAGTGTGAATGGTTGTCTGTTATGTCAGCCCTGCGATGACCTGGCGACTTGTCCAGGGTGTACCCTGCCTCTTGCCCATAGTCAGCTGGGATAGGCTCCAGCTTGCCTGCGACCCTGTAGGACAGGATAAGCAGCTACAGATGATGGGTCACTGTTTGCTGATGATGGGGTAATGTGGAAAAGGGGATGAAATATAGAGTTTATAGTGAAGAAACTACAACAAGCAATAGAGAAAGTAGAGACATGGGCACAAGAATGGGGTTTTAGATTTGCGGTTGTAAAGACAAAGGTACTTTTTTTTACTAAAAAGAAAGTAGATAATCAAATTAGTCTTAAACTATATGGAGAAAACCTAGAAAGAGTAGACTGTTTCAAATATTTAGGGATTTGGTTTGACAAGAAGCTCACTTGGAAAACACATATTGAAAATATGACAGTAAAAAGACAGTGAATATTATTAGATGTTTGAGGGGTAGAGAATGGGGAGCAAATAGATCAGCCTTGAAAGCTATCTATAGAGGTCTAATCAGGTCAGTTCTTGATGTATAATATATGAATCGGCATCAAAGACTTTACTTAAAAAATTGGACACGATCCAGAGTCAAGTTTTGAGGCTGTGCTGTGGGGCCAGAAAGACTACTCCAATACTAGCTCTACAGGTAGAAATGGGTGAATTGCCTTTGGAAAAGCGAAGAACTCAGATAGCAGTAACGTATTGGGTAAATTTAAGGGGTCATAATGAACGTCATCTGGTTCAGAGTGTATTAAAACCATGTCAGGAGAAGGAAAAAGAACATGTAAAGAGTTTTGGTTGAATGATAGAGAATAAGATCAATGAGTTTGGAATAGCTGACAAAATGGTAAGTCCCACTGTACCACTCTGTGTTGTCCCACCATGGATTCTAGAAGAAACAAGGGTCGATTTAAACCTGCTAAAGAAGGAGAAAGGGGAAAATATAAGCAAAAATGAAGTTGGTAAATACATCAAAGGAGGTTATCCAGAATATATTAAAAATATTTACAGATGCATCTAAAACTTTGGACAATAGAGTAGGAATAGCATTTATCATTCCAGAAGTTAATGTCATGTTAAATAAAATGGTTAGTGATAATTTAGCAGTATATACAGGGGAACTCTTAGCTATTCTTCTTGCTTTAAGCTGGGTAGAGGAAATAAAACCAGTCAAAGTTTTGATAGTGCACTACTGGAATCAGAACCTCATCTCATTATCTCTAGCTGCTTTATCCTGTTCTACAGGGTCGCAGGCAAGCTGGAGCCTATCCCAGTTGACTACGGGCGAAAGGCGGGGTACACCCTGGACAAGTCGCCAGGTCATCACAGGGCTGACACATAGACACAGACAACCATTCACACTCTCATTCACACCTACAGTCAATTTAGAGTCACCAGTTAACCTAACCTGCATGTCTTTGGTCTGTGGGGGAAACCAGAGCACTGGGAGGAAACACATGCAGACACGGGGAGAACATGCAAACTCCGCACAGAAAGGCCCTCGTCGGCCATGGGGCTCGAACCCGGACCTTCTTGCTGTGAGGCGACAGCGCTAACCACTACACCACCGTGCCGCCCGGAATCAGAACCTAAAAAGTATTAAATACATGCAGTCAAATACAAGACAAGACATGGTACTGGACATAACTCTAACAGTATTTAGAATTAAAAGAGCAGGGGTGGAAGTAAAATTCATGTGGATTCCTGCACATATTGGTGTGGAGGGAAATGAGCTGGCAGACAGATATGCAAAAGGAGCAACAAGAAAAAGAGAAATAAATATGGATGTAAAATATAGTAAGGCTGAAGTTAAAAGTATAATCAAGACAGAAATAAGAAAGAAATGGCAGGAAGAGTGGGATAGAGGAAATAAGGGTCAATATTATTACAGCATTCAAAAGAAAGTAGGAGAAATGAGAGGAAGCAATAGAAATAAAAAGAAGGAAGACATTATATCAAGGATGAGGTTTGGTCACACTGGTCTGAACAGTACATTAAACATAATGGTTAAGCATGTTAATGGAAGATATGAACATTGTGGACTACAGGAAACAGTGGAGCATGTGATGTTGGATTGTCCTAGATATCAACAAGAGAGACAGACACTTAAAAAGACGCTTCAAAGGAATCATATGACACTAGGTATCAGAGAGATGCTGCAATTGAGGTCAGATAATAAATGATACAGGAATTTTTAGGAGAATTTAGCACAATAGTGTAGTAAACATTCTGGTTCACACTCCAGTCCAGAAGGTGGCGGTAATGCACCCAAAAGCCAACCGCCATAAAACAATATAAAAGAAGAAGCCCCGCCTACAGGAAGTGAGTTCCTGTTTCAGGTAACACTACAGGTAGGGTGAGGTTTTCCTCCGCCATCGTCGACGGTTTGTTTATAGAAGAAAAGCAATAGTAATTTAAATTCGGTCTCTTTGGTTAATTTGATTCAATACCTCCTCGGCTTTAAGTGCAGCTTATCGGAAAGGTGAGTATAGAGTCATGAAAAAAGTAACTTTGATCTGGAGATATTGTTCAGCTTGACCTTATTGTTAAAGAAGTCTTCATAACTATGCACTCGACAAACGAACAGCTAATTACATGAAATTACAAATACTAAACTTTACCAATAAAAGGAGGCTTTGTGTGCTACGCTTCATAAATGCTGATTGGATAAACTCCCTCCATTTCAAATCTGTTCTAAACTTCATTGAGACTAAATAGACTCTCTTTAAAATGATTAATAGCCCAGATAACCGCGATGTTCTCCTTTCATATAGTGCAAGTATGAAGGCAGACGGGTCCATGGCTAACAGGCCAGATAACACTGCATTCACACAGCAGCGACTTCCTGCCTGGCAGCCCATTCTGTCCGCTGGTATCGTCATCCCTGGCTTCACTCTCATTGGCCTGGCCTTCATTGGTATCGGAGTGGCACTCTTTGTCACATCGCAGAACATCAAAGTGCTGGAGGTAGTTTAGAATATAGGCGCTGAAAGTCTGGATGTCCGTTTCAAAAACTGAATGTATGCAATTTTTCACTTGCCTCAAATGTGGTTAGACAGCCAAAACAAGTTTGCTGTTTGCAGGATTTTAAATTAATCATCCCATTCACCAACTCTGAAGAATGTTAAAATCTGTTTGTGCACAAATTCCACTGATGGCTTTCTTATTCCAGTTTCATTCTTGTAGTCAAACTCAGTTTGGGGTGGGCGTATTTGTGTGTAATAGTTCAACAACCTGAAAAAAAGCTTGATTTGTGGTTAAATCATAATGTAATATCAGCTTCATCAAGAATTAAGTACAATAATGTTAACAGTTGCAGATATTTGTAACCCCATACTAAAATATAATGTAGCATGTAATTTGTGCAGAAATGGATCTTTTACCAGCTCATTAGTTAGCTTCTTGGTCCTTTAGTTGAGTGAGTAACAGGAGCAGTTGTGTACCACAAATTTGCTGGGCAAGCCTAGGCCATTCAAGATTCTTGGATATTGTCACGTGTTTTTGGGATTATATAATTTAATTTCAAAAGTAAAACATACCAAGCCACAGCCATCTGTGGCTGGGTGAGCTTGGGTGGCTTCACATCAGCCATTTTGGTAGTTTGTCTTTTCAGCATTTTTGCTTATGGGTCATTCCACGTCAATTCAACCAGGGCCCATGCACTTGGGTCTCAAATTCTGAAAAAATCACCAGATGTACCCATGTTACCTAGGAGAAACACTGTAAATTTATTTGAATGTAAGATGTATACTTTCCATGTTACAGCCAGTTTTACTGGGGGAGGGGGGTGTCAATTTTGTTCAAACTTTTTTTTTTTGTCAAAGTTCACAAGCCCATAGCTCAAGAACTAAACCATGTCGGAGGCTCAAATTTTGCATGCTGGTACATAAATAGGAATAGTATGTAGCAAAACTGTCATTTTGGGTCTGGATGATCCTGCATGGTCATAGCACTCCCTCAAAGATGATCAAAATTTTATTGGAGTTTTTGGCTGTGCTCTGTTTAGGCCTTCAGAAGACATATTTTTACCCAACATAGGCTCTTGACTTTCTTCCCTTATTGAGAAGTAGACACACACTCAAAAAAAAAGCAATAAACAGAAAGGAAGCTATCAGTGTTTGAACAGAAGACCAAGTCTGACATCATTTTGGATGTCATTTTCAGAGCACTGTAACACCTTGTGGGAATGTGTGCAGATTTTTAAATATCTTTTTCTTTATTCTCCATGATCCCTTTTTTTTTTAAAACACCAATTTGGCTTGTCTTGCTTGAATTTTTTTTTTCCACCCACCCTGAACATGGGCAAAATGCACCATTGAGAGCAATATGTTTTCTATAACATTAACATAAAGAGTAAATAACCAAAGGCCAATTTTGCCCTGACATGATCACCTGAGTGTGCCTGTGCAGGGGTGGAGGTATCCTTTTCAATTTCAGTGATTCAGTGCCCCTAAAATCACTGAATCATTGAAATTGAAAAGGATACCTCCACCCCTGCACAGGCGCACTCAGGTGATCATGTCAGGGCAAAATTGGCCTTTGGTTATTTACTCTTTACGTTAATGTTATAGAAAACATTGCTCTCAGTGGTGCATTTTGCCCATGTTCAGGGTGGAAAATAAGAGATTCGAGTAAGGCAAGCCAAATTGGTGTTTTTAAAAAGAAGGGATCATGGAGAATAGAGAATTTTAAAAATCTGTGCACATTCCCACAAGGTGTTATGGTGCTCTGAAAATGACATCCAAAATGATTTGTCAGACTTGAGGTCTTCTGTTCAAACACTGATAGCTTCCTTTCTGTTATTGCTTTTTGAGTTTCTACTTCTCAATAAGTGGGGGGGGGGGGGAATCAAGAGCCTATGTTGGGTAAAAATGTCTTCTGAAGGCCTAAACAGAGCACAGCCAAAAACTCCAATAAAATTTTGATCATTGTTGAGGGAGTGCTATGACCATGCAGGATCATCCAGACCCAAAATGACAGTTTTGCTACATACTATTCCTATTTATGTACCAGCATGCAAAATTTGAGCCTCCGACATGGTTTAGTTCTTGAGCTATGGGCTTGTGAACTTTGACAAAAAAAGTCTGAACAAAATTGACACCCCCCCGTAAAACTGGCTGTAACATGGAAAGTATACACCTTGCGTTCAAATAAATTTACAGTGTTTCTCCTAGGTAACATGGGTACATCCTGGTGAATTTTCTTTCTTTTTTTCAGAATTTGAGACCCAAGTGTGTGGGCCCTGGTTGAATTGATGTGGAATGACCCTTATGAAATACAGGTTTGTTTTTGTTCACAACTACTTGCAGGTGAGGGTGGAAAATGGTTCTCCTCTGGCCTTAAACAGCTTCATAAACAAAAATGAGGACTCGTTGCTGTAACTGTCTTTCTACTTCTTTCCTAGGATCTTGAACTCTTATCCCTTGGATCCTCATCAGCTCTTGATAGCCTACCGAATGCTTTCTTTTGACTGGTTCGCTATAGACTCGGCACCAATAAATTAGGGTGTACTTAATGGAAATTGGCTGTAGACAGGATACACAATATGCATATGTGATTTATGCCACTTTTCCACTACCAACGCGGCTGAGTTGGGCTGAGCCGTGCCGTGCTGAGTGGGGCTGTTGGAGTTGCATTTCGACTACAACCGCGCTGAACCGTGCTGGCTGGAAGTGGGTGGACACATTGGGTGGAGTTGGCGAAAGTGGGTGGACGTAACGTGATATCGTTAGGCGGCGTAAACAGTGACGTCAGTGACCTTTTAAGCGGTAGTCTCACGACCCGGATAGTAAACAAACATGGAGGACATGGAGTCGTTAGTGTTGCTGGTCTTGGTGCTGTGGCTTGTGACTGACAACGCCAACAGATACTGGCAAGAGCGTATAGATGAGGCGAGGCGTATAAGGCTTCAGAAATTCTCGTAATTCGTAATTTTTCTTCCGGGTTTACGGTGTTTACAGATCCCAGTGTGCTTGCAGGGCGTGTGTGGGCATGTGAGGACACTCCTCCTCACCAATCAGTGCACAGGGGAGTGTCTCCTCACGCCCCTAGCCCCACTCAGCTCGGTTTAGCTCGCTTTAGCCCTACTCCAAAACCGTGCGAGTTTTGGGTGCTGAGTAGGGCTGAAGCAAGCTGAGTCGTGCTGCTCTAAGGTAGTCGAAACGCGAGCCGTGTCGGGCTGAAGTGAGCTGAAAAAGGGTAGTGGAAAAGGGCCATAAGTGAGATGGACTGTTTCTATTTTTCATGCAGCTGAAGCTGATTCGTCATTTGCACTGAACTCGCATCATTTTTGATTAATTAAACTGCTATAGGAGTTAATCAGATGCAGATTTGTTGTTTGTCATGCCTCATTCTGTACACTCAGATCTGCACTCATTTCTAACATCAGTTCTAACAGTTTCACCTTTGTAACTCTGGAAGCCACAGCTTATACCTGACTGAGCGAAACCCTTTTCTGAGAGTGATTAGGTGATTATGCCTTTAAGATGGTCACTACTAATAATTCAATTCAAAAGGCAAACGGTAAGTGTGTTGAAAAGATGTTCTGTATCTTTTCTATTGTGAACAATGCTGAATTCGATGCAAAGTTGCAACTTGTAATTCCATGCCAACAACTGGTAAAAATCAAACACCAGTTTACTATAGTACAACAGTACCAATAGCCCCCCAGGCCAGTAACTGTAAAAGTGCGGTTAAAGTAGTGGGGTGGGTTTATTTATTTTAAAATAAGTTTCATGTGCTTTGACGGCGCAAAAATGTAGAAAGGCAACTGGTGATGGAGGTGTCCCAAGGTTTTCTTTTTCTTCACACAAACATGCTGAGATGGGAAATGGCATTCTCTTTGTAATTAACTACATTAGGCTCCTAGTTGCAGTGCAAAATAGAATTTTGACACAAGCATATTCTGGCTGGCTAATTTCCTCAGGCAAATTGTGTAAATGTCCTTGTGGTTGAACTATTCCTTTACCTTTTATGTGTAACAGAGAGATTACACAGGCAATTCAGATGATTCTTCCTGTGCCAAATGTGCGGACGCTCCTAAAAAAAACTGTGTATGTGAGGTCAAATTCTCCTTCAATGAGCTTTTTGAGGTACCATCATTCAGTCCACTTTTTCCATTTTCACTCCTCTTTGTGACCTAGCTGTTAAATTATGAAAAACTTCTTGTTTTCAGGGCCCTGTCTTCTTCTACTATGGTCTGTCTAATTACTATCAGAACTACAGATCATACGGCGTGTCTGTTGACCTCAACCAACTGGTGGGGGAGAGAAAGTACTTTCTGGTATGGTCTTGCCTTATGCATCATTCCTAATTGTTATTCAATACTTATTTCAGTCTACTTAATTTGAATAATTTTCTAAACCGCTAGTCTCCAGAAAGCACCTGCTCTCCCTATCGGAATAATGCCAGTGAGACGCCTATTGTTCCCTGTGGGTCCATAGCAAACAGCATGTTCAATGGTACTACATTTACAATTCTTCTAACACCTATTCAACCAAGTTTTTATTAAAATTTAAGTCAAAAACTTGGAAGAATGACCATGCCTAAGATTAATGTCATGATTCTCTTCAGTGAAGCTGTGTTGTAGGCCATACTGAAATTAAAATTTCCTGCCAGATCTGGCAAAACAGTTTTGGTAATGCTGATATTTTTGTACTTGCATGCAAGTGTTGTTAAATGCCAATCACCTGAAAACAATCAAGCACAGCTGATTTACATCTAGTGATGTTCGCAAAGAGGTGAAAAATACAAAATGTTGAACGAGCATGCATAAAGTCTTCCACTAATGCAGCTCTTCCTCCTATCATAGGGCATGATTTCTTTTGTCTTAATTGAATAGCTAATTTTATTTTTCTTTTTTTTTTATATAATCCATTTATAAAATTGTCAAAGATTTGAAGCTGATCAATCTAGGTTCATGTTGGTCACCTTTTATATATGTGCAAACTTGGGAGGATATGAACGTTTTTCTGACCACTGCCGAGAGTGCTACATTTCTTCTGCTAATGATTTACGAATAAATAAGTTTGTATTCAGCTTGATAAACAAGGCCTGATCTTCCTACCCTGCATCAAACACACCTCACTGATTTTCCTTTCTGTTCTCCATTTAGATGTTAATGTTGGATTCTCAACAAGAATATTTTGGCCTTGAGCAAAGTCTGTTTAAACCAGAATCCTTAAAGGTTTTCACACCTCTTGCTTATATGCATGTTTATAGGCTCTCACAACGAGCCTATAAACATGCATACTCTTCATGACTGTCTGTCTTTTCTGGAAAGACTCCTTTAAGCTATACCGGATTGTCAATGGGCAGAAGATGCTGGTTCCATTTGACAGGAAAGGAATTGCATGGTGGACAGATTACAACGTCAAATACAGGAATCCTGCTTCTGTCAATGGCTCCTTCACTAAGGCATTCGCAGGTATTGATCCAAGTTACATTCTCACATTATAACATGATCGTGAGTGGTCATTATTGACAGAGTGAACTAACCAATCCAGTCAGATTGTACCACAGAGATTTTTATGGATGAAATGATTTTGAATTTGATCAAATACCCGTTCAAATAGTCTGTTTTTATTTAAAAGAAAACACCGAACAAGCTGGTATTTCCTCCACCAAGCTCCATTGTCTGTGCTTTGTAACAGTCTGAGGACTTGGGACAGTTATAGCAAAATAATATTAACTTCAAGGTGGTAACAATTGCACTTAATTTCACGGCACATCACAAGAGACAGGAAGAGAGGAACATCTATAGGAGATTTTGGATTGACATTAGTGCTCTCTATCAAAATGCCAATTCAGGGCATATCTTTTGGAAGAATGATGTTCATCTCTCCAGTACAGTTCCAGCAACTTCCAGAGGTCAAGTGTCGTGTAAGGTGGCCCCATACCTTATCAAGACACTTAACTTTTCTTTTAATTTGCCATCATTTTGCATATAATGCAGCAAACTGAACTGATATGTCTAAGAAAAAGCTGTGACTACTGATCCAGTGCATAATAGATGAAAGCTTATGTTCTTTCTCAGGTACAACAAAGCCCATAAACTGGCCAAAACCTGTGTATGAGCTGGACCCAAATGACCAGGCCAATAATGGCTTCCTGAACCAGGACTTCCTGGTGTGGATGAGGTGTGCAGCACTTCCCAACTTCAGGAAACTGTATGGGCGAGTCACTGGGGGAGCTTATGCAGATGGCTTGCCTGCTGGAAACTATACCTTAGAGATCAACTACAGTATCCTTCTATCGGCTGCAATTAACACACTGAGCCCCTCCAGTTAGTGAAGGTGTGTGTGCGTGCACATGTATGCTCCAAACTGCACAGACTAGAATATTCTTCTTGAATTTTCAGCTTTGTTTGCATACAAATTCTATCTATGATGGGTGGAACCCTATCAGCTACAAATGCACATGGACAGGTTTGTCTGGTTGGGTGTAACCAAAATATTACAGGAAGAGCACGAGAGTATGGCAGGCTTGAGTCTAAGTGTGGCTGGTGTTTGATCACTTAAACATTTCTTGTGAGGTTTTTCCATTTTCATTGTATTGGTGAATATGAAGGCACTCATTTTAAAACCATTGCCATATCAAATAACATGGTCATATTCAGACATTTTAACATTTATTTGAAAGCATCATTTGCTTTATCACCTAGTTTGTTCTGGTAGTGTATGTAGTGGACATTTTAGAACATGGAATTTGTGTGATTGGATCCTTAGTCTACAATCCAGATTACCCTGTACAGAGCTTTGACGGCACAAAGAAAGTGGTGTTCACCAACGTTTCCTGGATGGGAGGAAAGAATCAGTTCCTGGGCATTGCCTACCTTGTGATAGGTTCTCTCTGCATTGTCATGGCAGTAGTCATGCTCATTGTTTACGCAAAATACAAGTTTCCAGATGATGGCGCATAATATGGTTGTACTTGCATATATAGTATGAAAGATTGTCTTGTTACCTTGTTCTTTTTCTTATCCTCAGAAAATCCCAGCCAGATCACAGCTTTTGCTATTTGTTTTTGATCAGTGTTTTTGAGCCCTTCAGAACACTTTACAGGTTTGAATCTGAAATGCAGTAAAATATTGGACTAGGAGCATAGTATACACTGTACAGTATGCATAAGTCAGTTGGACTAAAGGTGAAAAAAATACTTTAAATCTGGTATTAAAGGGAAAAATCCATCCTGACCAACTTGTGCAAGTTTTTACATTTTATTATCCAAGATTGAGTTGACTTTTTAGAGTTTAAATGTCAACATATTGGTCTATTTTCACTCCATTACCCACAATGCTATTTGGCTACCTGCTTGTAGTGGTGACAATGGGAATTCTTTTCTATTTAATGGTGATACAGCAGTGATTGTCTGTCCACTTCTTTCACTTCCTCATCTGTACACTCTGCTCAAACAGATCAGCTTCATTCCTGCACTATTGCATTTGTCATCTTGTGGATCGCCAAGCTGAGTTTCTGCCATAGCTCTGTAAAACTGCATCGTAAAACTGCATCATGTGACTGCATGACCTTCTAGAACTGTCTTATGCTTGCTGTCTCTAGTACGTCTATGAAAACGGCAGAACCTGAGCATTACTAATTACTAGATGTCTGAGATCGTTTAAATTATTTCTCCTATGAAACACTATTGTAATAGACTTTAATATTGTGGTAGTGATGTGCCTCTCCCACATGTGACATCAGTGCATCACAACTGCTAGCGTCTCACAGGAATAATGAAAATGTCACGTCATCCAGCAAATTAATGCAAGAATCACTAAGCACACTACAATACAGGTATGGAAAAACTCAGACTCAAACTCAGTGGATGCTTAAGTGGCTTCTTAATTTTTTTTTTCCGTAGCTATATTTCAATTGACCCATATTTAATGGGTGTCAGGGTGGAGTTTTCCTTCAAAGGCTACACTAACTCAATGTTTGACACAAATACAGACCCCACTGTCTTACAAAATACACTATTGGCAAATTTAATGTTGCACTTTTGCTGTCATCCTAAAGACAGTTTTAAAGGGAAATCATGAGACTCTTAATGCTTCAGCTCAGTATTCCCCCCCCCTTCAATTTTTGTATGTGTTCAGAAAGGTGAATAGCACTCTTAGGCTCTGGTGGTCCCAAAGCTTGGCATCAGTGTGTTTCTCAGGGGCTGTATGAAGGGTAATTCATCTCTTGACAATCATAGCTCAAAGCCATCACACTTACTTTTTTTTATATCGCAAAGTTTTATTTAATTCCAATCAAGTCATATGTTTACTCCATATGTGAGGATTGAGCTTTAAAATTGAGTGTTTGCTTTCCTGACTTTATAAAGCCATTTTTAGTAATTATCTGAAATGCATAAATTAGCTGTATTGTTAGAAATTATCCTAATATAAAAGTACTTATCTACTATAGGACTTTTTCCTCAGATTAACCTTTTACCTGTGTTCAAAACTTTTTTTTTTTTTTTAAATTGGTAATTGGTGAGAACTTTTTCAGGGACTGTTCAAACACCCCCACCCCAAAAAACTGCTGTTTTGTAACTGTTGGAAAAGCCCATTTTATGCCAGTGTAACAAGTCATGTCAACCAGTGACTTCCAGCTAAAGTTAAAGGTGTATTATGTGTGTATTTTAAAAGCTTTATATTGCTGTGATGAACAAACTCACTGCATTGTCGAGACTCACTTGCTGTTGCTCACAGAAATGTATTTCAGTGAAATGTAGTTTTAAGGTCAAAATATAGTTTTCCATTCAATAACTTCTGTGCAACACTGATTCCGTCTCAATATTCTATTCAACAGGTCCTCATCAGGGGCGGCACGGTGGTGTAGTGGTTAGCACTGTCGCCTCACAGCAAGAAGGTCCGGGTTCGAACCCTGTGGCAGGCGGGGGCCTTTCTGTGAGGAGTTTGCATGTTCTCCCAGTGTCCGCGTGGGTTTCCTCCGGGTGCTCCGGTTTCCCCCACAGTCCAAAGACATGCAGGTTAGGTTAACTGGTGACCTCTAAATTGACTGTAGGTGTGAGTGTGAATGGCTGTCTGTGTCAGCCCTGTGATGACCTGGCGACTTGTCCAGGGTGTACCCCGCCTTTCGCCCGTAGTCAGCTGGGATAGGCTCCAGTTTGCCTGCGACCCTGTAGAACAGGATAAAGCGGCTACAGATAATGAGATGAGGTCCTCATCAGCTTGCCCATCTTACAGGTCTTATTATTTTAGTGGCTGAAGTGAAGCTTGTTAAATGACTTGTGTGATCAAAATCATCACTGATGTAGACTTCAGGAGCAGAACTCACCTGGAAGTTGTTGCATTCTGATACAAATTTATTTCTGACTCTGGGGGGGGACACAGACAACGCTGTTTATAAGCGAATTCAGAAAATGTATATTTTGCTTTCACATTTCTGAAATGCAATGCACTATACAGGCTGCTAAGGCAATTGGCTTACTAACTCATGTTAATGTAGTACTGGTGAGGTTCAAAATGAGTTTAAAAAAAAAAGCCTTCTGATATGACTCAGTACACAGTTCCATATAAATATAGTATGCAGAGAACCAAGGAAATGGCTTCACACTGATTTTTCTATTTTAAAATCAGCTCTTGTTCAGCAAATGGGCACCTGTGTGAGGGGAGGTCTACAGTATGAGGCATGTTCAAAAGAATATTGAAACGGATAAGATGGAAAAGACTGTTGTGCGTGGTCTACAAATGCTGGCCTTTTGAATGAGATTCTTTCAACAATGTAAATTTTCTGAATGATTAGTCTGTTAGGGCGGCACGGTGGTGTAGTGGTTAGCGCTGTCGCCTCACAGCAAGGAGGTCTGGGTTTGAGCCCTGTGGCCGGCGAGGGCCTTTCTGTGCGGAGTTTGCATGTTCTCCCCGTGTCCGCGTGGGTTTCCTCCGGGTGCTCCGGTTTCCCCCACAGTCCAAAGACATGCAGGTTAGGTTAACTGGTGACCTCTAAATTGACCGTAGGTGTGAATGTGAGTGAATGGTTCTGTGTCAGCCCTGTGATGACCTGGCGACTTGTCCAGGGTGTACCCTGCCTTTTGTCTGTAGTCAGCTGGGATAGGCCTGTGACCCTGTAGAACAGGATAAAGCGGCTAGAGATAATGAGATTAGTCTGTTACTGCTAGTGCCATACCAGATAAACTCTTCCAATTTTAAAATGTACAATACCAGTTAAATAGTTGGACACCATCTAATTCTATTTAATAATGACACTTCATGTATTTAAAGTAATGATGGATGCCATTTTGCTTTTACTTTGAGCGTTTCTTGACCTATGGATTACTGTGTGGGGTAAATATCAAATATTGTTTAAAAGTTAAACAAAACACTACCACAATTCCATACATGTTCTATGTTATTTCATAGTTTTGATGTCTTCAGTGTTGTTCCATAATGTAGAAAATAGTCAAAATACAGAACCTATGAATGAGAAGGGATGTACAAACTTTTTAAACTGGTACTGTATATATTTAGTCAAACTGCAATTTTGAGTGATGAAATGGCTTTGTTCTTGGGGAATAAACAATTTGAAGTCTGAATTTGACCTGTTCATTGTGGTTATTTTTGGTTGTGTATACTCTATAGAAATCACATCAGGAGGAAAAATTTGAAAGGCACTATACAGATGGTTTTACTTATTTGTGATGTGAGGACAGCATGCAAAACTGAAGAGTAAAACCCTCTTCTCTTTGCTTTCTCTCATTCACGTGATCTCTTCATGGTGTTTTTAAAAAAAAAATTTTTCTTGGTTTTAAGTGCTGATATCAGAAGTAAATCTGATGAAATGCAATCATTTGTCCAATCTCAAACCTATAAAGGATTGATCTTCATAGGCTAATGATTCCTTCTAACAGTATTAGCTTGAATATTCAAGCTGTTCATAATTGCTACTAAAATGTTTTAATAAATACTTAGCAGGACCTATGGGTTTCCTCCCCCCCTCGGAGTTGGCATGACTAATGGTGCTTCAGACCCATAAACTAAAGGTGACAAGCCAAGATAACATCATACAACTTTGAAGTGATTCCCTTGTCATGAGGAATAAATAATAGCATGGTTTCCCACTGCTGTTCTGGAGGTCAAGAGGGGAAATTGGGGAAATACTTGGTAACAAAATTGCGAGTTTGAAGATAGCCAAACAGATGAGTAACAAGGAGGCTGTAGCGAGATGACAAATTGGCAAAGCTATCGAAGACACCATTTACATAAATTTTTGAATTGTGTAATACCCTTATCAAACCATACTGAAAATGTTGAGTCCAAAAGTGATGGAGGAAATAAATGGTTATTTAAAGGACCCGAAGAAGATGCAGCTACAAACTTAAAGCGCCGTCTAAATTGATACCAGATGGAGTGTGTTAAGAACCACTTGGTTATCAGTATATAGAGAGGGTTTTGTAGGTAAAGAGGAATAAAGTAGAGCAGGTATTGAGGATCCCCTACAGGATGATGGTTCCAATTTACACCAACAGAATCTGGGAAATTTTAACCAGTAGCAAAGTTTAGGAATGTGAACAGCCCAATAGTGGCCGGAAAGTACACAGCCGCCATCTTGTCAGTAAAAAAAAAAAAAACAGCTGAATACTGCTGCACTCGTGTACAGAATGGATCAATTTCAACCGACGGACTGCACGGCTCATTTTTCTAATGAACAGATAACTAGATATATGTCTAAAATAAACGATCTACAGATTAGTGACCCTTGTGGCTTACAGGACGGAGTTTTCACGACCGTGTCAGTGGATATTGAACTGCCAGCGGAATACCCAGACGTGTATAATTACCTCATCAACTTTCCCTCGCTGTTCAGTGGTGAAGCACTGTGCTTATAAATCTCTGGACGGTTATCTTTACAGAAATTCAGGATTTGTCAGCGACTCAGATGTGGCATCTTGTAAACAAGAAAATAATCCTCATTGGACAGGTAAGTCACTTAAGTATTGAGTATAGCACTGACCAGCCGATTATAGAATAAGGTAATTCCAGCTGTAATTCCAAATCGTCCATCTTGTTTACCATGGATCTGGCGTTGGAGAGATGGAGGCTTAGCAGTGGAGATTTGAGTAGCTGTTTTCTGAGCTTAGTCAACAGGCCGGCTCTGCCTGCAGCCTCGCTTTTGCTTCCGCTCCGGACACCACCTCCTTCGCTTTGCTTCCGATAACAATCCACGGGGACCCCGCTGGTCTCGCTATCTCATCCGGAATATTGTGCATGCGATGGAAATCGCTACAAACCGTCATTTTCTGCTGGAAACCAATGTCCAGTAAGTCCATACGGTTGTAGTGGATATTGAAGTCCGGTACAGACGAACAACACGCAAAAATACACACAAAATACATAAACATGCACAGGTAGGGAGAGCTTGTAGCCGCAGCCGTTGTAGTAGAATTGTATATAGTAGGGTTTTCCAGAAGAAAAGGTAGAAGGCGGAAATATGGCATTTGACCGACAAGATGGCGTCTGTCACAATCTGGATCGGCTGTGACGTCACATGCAAGTGCTCCATAAATGAACAGGTTATTTGATCCAGCGAGTCAAAGAAATGTTTTGGCAGAAAAAGAGGAATTGACTGGAATAAAAATAGAAATTTTGGTAAAATATTCATTTTAACGACATTGATCTTGCCGATTAATGAAACGGGGAGATTACCCCATCTTTGAATATCAGAAGTAACCTTTGAGATAAGGGGAATGAAATTAGATGCAAGGCTAGACAAAGAACGAGTCACGTTAATACCTAGGTATTTAAACCCTGATGGACTAAATCAAAAAGGTAAACCTGCCTGTTGAAGATGACATGCTACAATATTAATGGGAAAACATTCACTTTCCCCCAGATTTAATTTATAACTTGAAAAGTTGCCAAAGTTCTCCAGAATACTTAAAACAGCAGGGACAGAGTGAGTGGGATTGGTTATATACAATAACAAATCATCCGCGTATAGTGATAATTTATATTCAGTTCCATTATGTGTGATATTCCTGCCAACTTTTAAGGAAAACTGATGAACTGCCTAGGAAAAGTGGGAAAGAGTACATAAGAAGTTAAAGCATCACAAATTCCAAAATGGCCGACTTCCTGTTGGGCAGCGCTAATGCAAACCAATAGGAAATATGTTTGTCTTAGAACAATTCCCTCCAAAACTCCTGAACATTGTGGCATCTGAAGGTATAAATTTGAATCCAAAATGTTAGGGGGCGCTATGTCATCTTCTAGCCTCACCCATGGCAAATAACCCAAGAATAATAAACTTTTGCCCTATTTTCACGAGTGCATGAAATTTCCTGAGTTTTCGAATATGTACAAGGTGTCAAATCTGTATTTTTGAACTGGGGGTGCTATGAAATTCATATGAAGCCCACCTAGACTGATTTACTGTATGACCTCAAATTATATCAGAGGACAAATGTGCAAAGATCCATGAGTTTTTAGCCATGGTGAGCCCCTCAAAACAACATGGGAAAGTTTAAAAATCCCACATTCTATCCAGCATGGCTCACTTTCTGTTGGGCAAAGTCAAATACAACCAAGTGAACTTTGTCCTGTATCACAAGAGTACTGATCACGCCAAATCTTGTGCCCATCCGAGCAACTTCATCTCAACCATAGCTTGTTCTCAGGGGTGCTATAGAGCTCTGGGAGCACACCCAGTCTCTTGCTCAATGGAAATTTGTGAGTTTATGCACATTTGATCAGTGTGCCAAAATTCTTGAATTTTCAATTATCACAAGTGCCTCAATGAGTTGGTGTGTGGAGAAAAGATTGATAAATATCACTGCTAGCGGTGATAAAGGGACCTCGCACTTGAGGCCATCTAACTCAAAGATATCCAAGGACAAATGCTGGAGTAAAGTTCTATGTGTTTTCAGCCACTGTAAGCAGGTGCGGTTTTAAGGGGTGACAAAAGGTGGCAGTTGCCACTGTAAAAATATGTCTTGCCACCCCAGTTGCCCCCCTATTTTAAAAAGTATTTATTAAAACACATTTTTGAAATTCAATTATCTATCTACAGAGATACTAAGCCCTCATCTCATCTCTACCTACCGTTATTTACGTTATTTCACACCCCACCCAACCCCCGAAATTTTGAAATGGTTTCACCCAGGGAGAGACATTCTTCTGTTATGATTCTTCTGAATGCTTGACTTCTGATGAGGCAACGTGCTGGAGCAAAGAGTTTGGTCAAACTGTTTTCACCTGATAGAACACAGTCTTGTCCTTTCTATGTTAAATGCATTTTGGTACTCAATTATTCTTTTAGCCCAGCTATTTTTATCATCCCCTCCTAGAACTGCCACCTTATTGTGGTGGAGGGGTTTGTGTGCTTGAATGATCCTAGGAGCTATGTTGTCGGGGGCATTATGCCCCTGTTAGGGTTTCCCAAGGCAGACAGGTCCTAGGTGACAGGCCAGACCAAGAGCAGTTCACCAAAAAAACCCTATGGAGAAAAAATCCAGGACCGTGACGTCGCCCGGTAGGACACAGCCGGGGCCCCACCCTGGAGCCGGGGTTGGGGCTCGTATGTGAGCGCTTGGTGGCCGGGCCTTTGCCCATGGGGCCCGGCTGGGCTCAGCCCGAAGAGGTGACGTGGGCCCGACCTCCTGTGGGTTCACCACCCACAGAGGTAGCAGTAGGGGTTTGGTGCAGTGTGGATTGGGTGGCAGTCGAAGGCAGGGGCCTCGACGACCTGATCCCCGGACACAGCGGCTGGCTGTTGGGACATGGAATGTCACTTCGCTGGGGGGGAAGGAGCCTGAGCTTGTGCGGGAGGTTGAGAGGTACCGGCTAGAGATAGTCGGGCTCACCTCCACGCACAGCTTGGGCTCTGGAACCCAGCTCCTCGAGAGGGGCTGGACTTTCCACTTCTCTGGAGTCGCCCGTGGTGAGCAGCGGCGGGCTGGTGTGGGCCTCCTTATAGCTCCCCAGCTCAGCCGCCATGTGTTGGAGTTTACCCCAGTGAACGAGAGGGTCGCCTCTCTGCGCCTTCGGATTGGGGAGAGGGCTCTTGCTGTTGTTTGTGCCTACGGGCCAAATAGCAGTATAGAGTATCCGGCCTTCTTGGAGTCCCTGGGAGAGGCACTGAGGGGTGCTCAGACTGGGGACTCCATTGTGCTACTGGGGGACTTCAATGCTCACGTGGGCGATGACAGTGACACCTGGAGGGGCGTGGTTGGGAGGAACGGCCTCCCCGATCTGAACCCGAGTGGTGTTTTGTTATTGGACTTCTGTGCTAGTCACAGTTTGTCCATAACGAACACCATGTTCAAGCATAGGGGTGTCCATAAGTGCACGTGGCACCAGGACACCTTAGGTCGGAGGTCGATGATCGACTTTGTAGTCTTGTCATCTGATCTCCGACCCTATGTCTTGGACACTCGGGTGAAGAGAGGGGCTCAGTTGTCAACTGATCACCACCTGGTGGTGAGTTGGATCCGCTGGCGGAGGAGGAAGCTGGACAGACCTGGCAGGCCCAAACGTATGGTGAGGGTCTGCTGGGAACGTCTGGCCGAGCACTCTGTTGGGGAGGTCTTTAACTCCCACCTCCGGGAGAGCTTTTCCCAGCTTCCGAGGGAGGCGGGGGACATTGAGTCTGAGTGGACCATGTTCTCTACCTCCATTGTGGACGCAGCTGTTCGGAGCTGTGGCCGCAAGGTCTCCGGTGCCTGTCGTGGCGGCAATCCCCGAACCCGGTGGTGGACACCGGAAGTAAGGGATGCCGTCAAGCTGAAGAAGGAGTCCTATCGGGCCATGTTGACCTCCGGGACTCCTGAGGCAGCCGACGGGTATCGGCAGGCCAGGCGTGCTGCAGTTCGGGCAGTTGCGGAGGCAAAAACTCGGAACTGGGAGGAGTTCGGGGAGGCCATGGAGAAGGACTATCGGTCGGCCTCGAAGAAATTCTGGCAAACCGTCCGGCGCCTCAGGAGGGGGAAGCAGTACTCTGCCAACACTGTTTACAGTGCGGGTGGGGAGCTGTTGACCTCGACTGGGGACATTGTCGGGCGGTGGAAGGAATACTTTGAGGATCTCCTCAATCCCACCGTCATGTCTTCCACTGAGGAGACTGAGGCTGATGACTCAGAGGTGGACTCGTCCATTACCCAAGCCGAAGTCACTGAGGTGGTTTGCAAGCTCCTCGGTGGCAAGGCACCGGGGGTGGATGAGATCCGCCCTGAGTATCTCAAGTCTCTGGATGTTGTGGGGCTGTCTTGGTTGACACGCCTCTGCAACATCGCGTGGCGGTCGGGGACAGTGCCTCTGGAGTGGCAGACTGGGGTGGTGGTCCCTCTTTTTAAGAAAGGGGACCGGAGAGTGTGCTCCAATTATAGGGGAATCACACTTCTCAGCCTCCCAGGGAAAGTTTACTCCAGGGTACTGGAGAGGAGAATTCGACCAATAGTCGAACCTCGGATCCAGGAGGAACAATGCGGTTTTCGTCCTGGTCGCGGAACACTGGACCAGCTCTATACCCTTCATAGGGTGCTCGAGGGTTCATGGGAGTTTGCCCAACCAGTCCACATGTGCTTTGTGGATCTGGAGAAGGCATTCGACCGTGTCCCCCGTGGTATTCTGTGGGGGGTGCTTCGGGAGTATGGGGTTCGGGGCTCTTTGCTAAGGGCTGTCCGGTCCCTGTACGAACGGAGCAGGAGTCTGGTTCGCATTGCCGGCAGTAAGTCAGACCTGTTCCCAGTGCATGTGGGACTCCGTCAGGGCTGCCCTTTGTCACCGGTTCTGTTCATAATTTTTATGGACAGAATTTCTAGGCGCAGCCAGGGGCCGGAAGGAATCCTGTTTGGGAACCACAGGATTTCATCTCTGCTTTTTGCGGATGATGTTGTCCTGTTGGCTTCTTCAAACCAGGACCTTCAGCATGCACTGGGGCGGTTTGCAGTCGAGTGTGAAGCGGCTGGGATGAGAATCAGCACCTCCAAGTCCGAGGCCATGGTTCTCGACCGGAAAAGGGTGGCTTGCCCTCTCCAGGTTGGTGGAGAAGTCCTGCCTCAAGTGGAGGAGTTTAAGTATCTCGGGATCTTGTTCACGAGTGAGGGAAGGATGGAGCGTGAGATCGACAGGCGGATCGGTGCAGCCTCCGCAGTGATGCGGTCGCTGTACCGGTCCGTCGTGGTGAAGAAGGAGCTGAGCCAAAAGGCGAAGCTCTCAATTTACCGGTCGATCTACGTTCCGACTCTCACCTGTGGTCATGAGCTTTGGGTAATGACAGAAAGAACAAGATCACGGATACAAGTGGCTGAAATGAGTTTCCTTCGCAGGGTGGCTGGGCGCTCCCTTAGAGATAGGGTGAGAAGCACAATCACTCGGGAGGAGCTCGGAGTAGAGCCGCTGCTCCTCCACATCGAGAGGAACCAGCTGAGGTGGCTCGGGCATCTTTTTCGGATGCCTCCTGGATGCCTCCCTGGGGAGGTGTTCCAGGCATGTCCCCCCGGGAGGAGGCCCCGGGGAAGACCCAGGACATGCTGGAGGGACTATGTCTCTCGGCTGGCCTGGGAACGCCTCGGTGTTCTTCCTGAGGAGCTGGCCGAGGTGTCTGGGGAAAGGGAAGTTTGGGCTTCCATGCTTAGACTGCTGCCTCCGCGACCCGGTCCTGGATAAGCGGAAGAAGACGAGACGAGACGATTTTTATCATCAATATTTTTTTATATTGGTTGGTCAGCAACTAGACTAGCATGCTAATCTTGCTCTGCTAGCATAGAAGCTTTAGTTAACTATCTGTCCCACGATCTGTCCTGACCTTAGTTTGCAGAGATTACACTAGCAGTAGCTCACTAATCAATGTGTAACTAACATTTTGTCAAGGCTGGCATTATGCCCTACCTATACTGTTAATAAGGTTATACTGTTATACTGTTAATGAGGTTATACTGTTTATCATTCAGTTAAAATGTGCTGGTGGGGTCCGTTTTACTTTTGTGCCAGGGAACCTTAACACTAGTGCCCTTGTGCTACTTAGTGAGATTAGCTAGCCAGTGGTGGTATGGTATGGTAGTGGTATGTGTTGACATTTGACAAAGACAGATTACCCTTTCAGGGGCTTCAAAGTTTGGGAGAATAGCAGGGTATAAATAATTTACAGCAGGGTGCAAAATGGTAAAATGTCTGCCAGCGGCAGACATAATGCACGCAAAGCATGCAGAGATAGATAGATAGATAGATAGATAGATAGATAGATAGATAGATAGATAGATAGATAGATGCAAGCATGAATTTTTCATGGGGTGGGATGGTTTGGAACAGGCCATCTAAAATTGGGATAACATTTACCCGGGACAGGTATTTGAGGCGGGTCGTCTAGTTTAAGCTTGATTAGCGTTGTTACGCACCCAGTGTTTCCCACAGAAATTTTGGAGACCATGGGGGAGGCGCGGGGGTTGTTTAAAATTGAGTGATATGTTAAATATTAAGTTATTACTGAAAAACTATTGATTAAAAAAACACACTGAGAAATGGTCCTATAAACAACTTTACCAATATAAAAGATTACCAGGACTACAAAAATGCAGAAAAATAGGCTTTACTTATCCAAATGCTCCTGTTGGTTCAAAAGTTAAAGTGTATAGAACCTCACAGCACAACATGAAGTTACCTTAAAATATAATATAAATGCCTCAGCTTTCATGTAAGAAAAAAAAACTATTAATACTAGTACTGTGTGCAGTCAGTCTCTCCTGAAGACTAAATTAAACAATAATTATAAACTAATAAAATAAATGGCTCAGGCTTCATAGAAGAAAAAAAACAATTTGAACAGAATCTCACAGTATGATGCTGAAGCTGCCTAAACAATGGAAAATAAAATACCATTTTGGCAAAAACGTTGGCATCCATTAATTTCTTGTATTAAGTAAAAAAAATGTTGCCAGATACTGCTGACGTTTTACAGCCCAAAATATGTTCAAAACCTGCCAAAATGCACTTAAAACCACCCAAATTGGGCGGGAAACCGCCCAATCTGGCAACACAGGTGGCAGTAATGGCTGCACTCATGTCGAGGATGTAAACAGGGCCGTAACCAGGATTTTTCAAATACCGAGGTCAAACATTGCGATACATCTTATTTGCCAAAAAAAAAGTCCTAATATGGTGACTTTTCATACATTTTGGAAACGAGTCAAAATCACAAGCCCAACAAGATGAACATGTAGGTGAACATGTTTATTTTAACAATTTCAAAACTGCATGATCACAAAAGTATTTTGTGTGCGCGCGCGTGCGGGTGAGTGAGAGAGAGAGTGTGAGTGAGTGAGTGAGTGAGTGAGTGAGAGTGTGAGTGTGTGAGTGAGTGAGTAAGTGAGTGAGAGTCACAACGCAATCTAGCCGAGCCTGAATGGACCTTAATTGCTTTTTAAAAAATATATGCCCTTTTCAATAGCAAAATACTAGACGGTTATTGGACAAAACCGACTAAAACGCTCCATTCGGAGACTGAGCCTCACTGGAGATGGGAGTCAATAAGAGGTGCGGGACAAGACTTCCCGAGAGGAGGCTCATCTCCAGCTGGTGATCGGAGGAGGAGCTGTGAACGCGGCTGGGCTCTTCATGATTGACAGAAAGCAGTCAGAGGTGGTACATCATGTTGTAAATGAAATGTGAACATAAGTTTGCTACCCGTTTTCATTTCCGTTCGAAAATACAACCAGTGATCAAAACAATAGTGTCTTGTGTTCACGTTAGCCTATAGTCTGGTAAGTTAGCAAAATAGCTCAAGTCTCGTCAGTACCCAATAACTTCATAAACAACAGGTCATGACTGTCCAGCCTTTTCTGATCTGAAACGCACCAAATCAAATCGAGAGAGAGAATAAAAGAGTTTGTGCCGCCTGGAAAACGAAAATCCTATCTAGCTAAGTGGCTTCGACTGTTGTTGCTTGAAATGCTAATTAAAATTGCACTGTTAATGATCATAAGCATTCCGGCACATAACTGTCAGTGACTGGCAAAATTAACTCACCTTCTTCCCTCTTTCTTTTTCTCTCACTTGTTGACTTTCCAAAGCTGAGTTTGGTTTGTTTTAGTGTAGTAGACTTCTTCATCTTATGTCAATTTTCAGATTCCACGACTAATTGACAAACTGCCTGGCTGCGGAGTTGGACCTTGATGAGAACACTTCTCAGCTCTTGTATATCCCGTGGTGCTTAGCTGACTATCGCGAGGCTGCCGAATATGAAATGTTTCCAATGTCGGATATTTCAGCTTCGTTTAAAAATGATTATGTGGACTTTATTTTTAGACAAACAAATGAGAACAGGGGGATGCAAGCTGAATTTAGAATTTTCCACCGATCAAAGTCAGAACGATTTTCATCATATATTAATTTCACATTTCTGAGTGGAAAAAAAAAATAGATACCGTGGGAAAAAAATGCCGAGGACATGACCTCGGTGTCCTCAATGGTAGTTACGGCCCTGGATGTAAACACAATCTGGCAACACAGGCGGCAGTAATGGCTGCACTCATGTCGAGGATGTAAACACAGTTGACGCGGCAACGGACATACATGACATAGTGGATGTAATTTACGTTCACAACTTTTTTTGCTGTCAGAAATATTTAATATTAAATTTTGTGACTCGACTGACAATAGCCGGCGGCATAACAAGCCATAGCCGGCGATTTGCCGCTGGTGACCGGCTACTTTTGAGACCGCTGCCCTTTTAGAACTTTTATATGTAGCTATATCTGGAAACTGTACTTAATTTAAATACAATAGCTACATGACATGATTTTAATCTACTAATAACTTTTCATATTGATCTCTAATGTATATTGATATTGCAGACAGTTTACAATCGGAGACGTTAGTTTTTCTAAAACGTTAGTTTTTTGTTGGATGCAGTAGGCTATACAGTCATTGGTTGGATGCATGGAGTGCTGTCTCGCTAGGTTCCGGTAGGAGCTATACCTGTAAGTTATGTTTTACATTCTGTGTATGCTAGGCAACGAAATGAAAGCTAATAGTTTTGTAAAGTGATAGGCTTTAGAAAGTAAACAACTTGTGTTTACTTTCTAAACTTTACTGCATTACTAGCAGGTCAGCCTACCTCGCGTTTTCGCCTGTGTGCTATTCAGTTTAGTGATATACTTAATCCCCTCCTAGATCTGCCACCTTATTGTGGTGGAGGGGTTTGTGTACTTGAATGATCCTAGGAGCTATGTTGTCGGAGGCATTATGCCCCTGCTAACAGGTCTCCCAAGGCAGACAGATCCTAGGTGACAGGCCAGACCAAGAGCAGTTCACCAAAACTCTTAGGGATAAAAAAAAAATCAAGGACCGTGACGTCGCCCGGTACGGCGCAGCTGGGGCCCCACCCTGGAGCCAGGCCCGGGGTTTGGGCTCATATGCGAGTGCTTGGTGGCCGGGCCTTTGCCCATGGGGCCCGGCTGGGCTCAGCCCGAAGCGGTGACGTGGGCCCGACCTCCTGTGGGTTCACCACCCACAGAGATAGCCGTAGGGGGCTGGTGCAGTGTGGATTAGGCGGCAGTCGAAGGCAGGGGCCTTGACGACCTGATCCCCGAACACACTGGCTAGCTGTTGGGACATGGAATGTCACTTCGCTGGGGGGGAAAGAACCTGAGCTTGTGCGGGAGGTTGAGAGGTACCGGCTAGAGATTGTCGGGCTCACCTCCACGTACAGCTTGGGCTCCAGAACCCAGCTCCTCGAAAGGGGCTGGACTCTCCACTTCTCTGGAGTCGCTCATGGTGAGCGGCGGCGGGCTGGTGTGGGCTTGCTTATAGCTCCCCAGCTCAGCCGCCATGTGTTGGAGTTTACCCCAGTGAATGAGAGGGTCGCCTCTATACGCCTTCGGGTCGGGGAGAGGGCTCTTGCTGTTGTTTTTGCCTACAGGCCAAATAGCAGTATAGAGTATCCGGCCTTCTTGGAGTCCCTGGGAGAGGTACTAAGAGGTGCTCAGACTGGGGACTCCATTGTTCTACTGGGGGACTTCAACGCTCACGTGGGCGACGACAGTGACACCTGGAGGGGCGTGATTGGGAGGAACGGCCTCCCCGATCTGAACTAGAGTGGTGTTTTGTTATTGGACTTCTGTCCTAGTCACGATTTGTCCATGACGAACACCATGTTCGAGCATAGGGGTGTCCATAAGTGCATGTGGCACCAGGACACCTTAGGTCGGAGGTCGATGATCGACTTTGTTGTCGTTTCATCTGATCTCCGGCCCTATGTCTTGGACACTCGGGTGAAGAGAGGGGCTGAGCTGTCAACTGATCACCACCTGGTGGTGAGTTGGATCTGCTGGCGGAGGAGGAAGCCGGACAGACCTGGTAGGCCCAAACGTATGGTGAGGGTCTGCTGGGAACGTCTGGCCAAGCACTCTGTCGGGGAGGTCTTTAACTCCCACCTCCGGGAGAGCTTCTCCCAGCTTCCGAGGGAGGCGGGGACATTGAGTCTGAGTGGACCGTGTTCTCTACCTCCATTGTAGACACAGCTGTTTGGAGCTGTGGCCGCAAGGTCTCCGGTGCCTGTCGTGGCGGGAATCCCCGAACACAGTGGTGGACACCGGAAGTAAGGGACGCTGTCAAGCTGAAGGAGTCCTATTGGGCCATGTTGGCCTCCAGGACTCTGGAGGCAGCTGATGGGTATTGGCAGGCCAGGTGTGCTGCAGCTCGGGCAGTTGCGGAGGCAAAAACTCGGACCTGGGAGGAGTTCGGTGAGGCCATGGAGGAGGACTATCGGTCGGCCTCAAAGAAATTCTGGCAAACCGTCCAGCGCCTCAGGAGGGGGAAGCAGTACTCTGCCAATACTGTTTACAGTGCGGGTGGGGAGCTGTTGACCTCGACTGGGGACATTGTCAGGCGGTGGAAGGAATACTTTGAGGATCTCCTCAATCCCACCATCACGTCTTCCATTGAGGAAGCGGAGGCTGATGACTCAGAGGTGGACTTGTCCATTACCCAAGCCAAAGTCACTGAGGTGGTTTTCAAGCTCCTCGGTGGCAAGGCACCAGGGGTGGATGATATCCACCCCGAGTATCTCAAGTCTCTGGATGTTGTGGGGCTGTCTTGGCTGACACGCCTCTGCAGCATCGCGTGGCGGTCGGGGACAGTGCCTCTGGAGTAGCCGATTGGGGTGGTGGTCCCTCTTTTTAAGAAAGGGGACCAGAGAGTGTGCTCCAATTATAGGGGAATCAAACTTCTCAGCCTTCCCAGGAAGGTTTACTCCAGGGTACTGGAGAGGAGAATTCAGCCAATAGTCGAACCTCGGATCCAGGAGGAACAATGCGGTTTTCGTCCTGGTCGTGGAACACTGGACCAGCTCTATACCCTTCATAGGGTGCTCGAGGGTTCATGGGAGTTTGCCCAACCAGTCCACATGTGCTTTGTGGATCTGGAGAAGGGATTCGACCGTGTCCCTCGTGGTATTCTGTGGGGAGTGCTTCGGGAGTATGGGGTTTGGGGCTCTTTGCTAAGGGCTGTCCGGTTCCTGTACGAACGGAGCAGGAGTCTGGTTTGCATTGCTGGCAGTAAGTCAGACCTGTTCCCAGTGCATGTTGGATTCCGGCAGGGCTGCCCTTTGTCACCGGTTCTGTTCATAATTTTTATGGACAGAATTTCTAGGCACAGCCAGGGGCCGGAAGGAATCCTGTTTGGGAACCACAGGATTTCATCTCTGCTTTTTGTGGATGGTGTTGTCCTGTTGGCTTCTTCAAACCAGGACCTTCAGCATGCACTGGGGCGGTTTGCAGTTGAGTGTGAAGTGGCTGGGATGAGTCTGACGCCATGGTTCTCGACCGGAAAAGGGTGGCTTGCCCTCTCCAGGTTGGTGGAGAAGTCCTGCCTCAAGTGGAGGAGTTTAAGTATCTTGGGATCTTTTTCATGAGTGAAGGAAGGATAGAGTGTGAGATTGACTGGTGGATCGGTGCAGCCTCCGCAGTGATGCGGTCGCTTTACCGGTTCGTCATGGTGAAGAAGGAGCTGAGCCAAAAGGCGAAGCTCTCGATTTACCGGTCGATCTACATTCCGACTCTCACCTATGGTCATGAGCTTTGGGTAATGACCGAAAGAACAAGATCGCAGATACAAGCGACCGAAATGAGTTTCCTTCGCAGGGTGGCTGGGTGCTCCCTTAGGGTGAGAAGCACAGTCACTCAGGAGGAGCTCAGAGTAGAGCTGCTGTTCCTCCACATCAAGAGGAATCAGCTGAGGTGGCTCGGGCATCTCTTTCGGATGCCTCCTGGACGCCTCCCTGGGGAGGTGTTCCAGGCATGTCCCCCTGGGAGGAGGCCCTGGGGAAGACCCAGGACATGCTGGAGGGACTATGTCTCTCGGCTGGCCTGGGAACGCCTTGGTGTTCTTCCCGAGGAGCTGGCCGAGGTGTCTGGGGAAAGGGAAGTTTGGGCTTCCATGCTCAGACTGCTACCTCTGCGACCCGGCCCCGGATAAAGTGGATGGAGACGAGATGAGATAATTTGTTTCTTTTAGTTTTATGGAAATCGAGGATGAACACATCTGTATAAGTTTGAAGTCTTCAGTAAAGATCCACAATCTAAACCGTTTGCTATCTGTCTATTTTTTGATACATCGCTAGGGCAGAATAGTTCCATTCATTGCCTGGGAATATACTTTCAGAAAAGATGGTTTAGATAGTTGAATCCATTTTCCTTGATGGTACAATAGCTCAATACATATTTGACAAGATGACTTGATTGTGAGTCTTTCTTGAGCGTAAGTAAAAATGATTTCTACGATTTGCATAAATGCTGCATCGACAACCTATGCCCCCCTCCTGGAACCTATGCCCCTCCTTTGCCACCCTAAGGAAAAATCTCTGGAGCCGCCACTGACTGTAAGCCCCTCAAAAAATGTGGGAAAATTTGAAAGTCCCACATTCCATCCAACATTAGGTGCCATAACATTCTCGTTTGAGGTATCCACTATTCCTTCACAGTTTATCATCCCATATGTCTGAAGTTTATTCTTACCAACTTTCAAGGAAAACTGATAAACTGGATAGGAGAAGTGTGAAAGAATGTGTAAAAAATAGCTTAAAACATCACAAATTCCAAAATGGCCGATTTCCTGTTAGGTGGAGCTAATGCAAACAAATGGGAAATATAGCCTTAGTGAGGACAATGTTCCCTCCAAAACTCATGAACATCAAACGAGCATGTGGCAATCAAAGCGAAAAGTTTTGAAACGGGTGCTATATAGCTGATGAGGCCAACCTATGCTAATTTACAATATTACCTCAAAAGATATCCCAGAACAAATGTTGGAGGAAGGTTCCATGCATTTTTTGCCACTCAGAACAGCACGAGGAAATTTCAAAATTCCATATTCCATCCAACATTAGCCACCATTACGTCCTCATTTGAGATCCACTATTCCTTTGCAATTTATCATCCAGTATGTCTGCAGTTTGTACTGACCAACTTTCAAGGAAAACCGATGAGCGGCATAGAAGTGCGAAAGAGCATATAAAAAAAATAGGTTAAAACATCACAGATTCCAAAATGGCCGACTTCCTGTTAGGCAGAGCTAATGCAAACAAATGGGAAATATGTTTGCCTTAGTGAGGACAATGTTCCCTCCAAAACTCATGAACATCACATGAGCTATGTGGCAATCAAAGC